>NC_081414.1:740481924-740781924 GCF_030272615.1 Cryptomeria japonica
GTGCCGGTATCTTAGTGACCTTGCAGTCTTTGACATCATCTGCCTTAACCTCTACAGTTTCTTTGTCCATAATAATGTTTATATCTTGAGTATCTACACTCATGGTAAAAAGTATCTCAGACTCTGGGTTAGTATCATCATGAGCTATACCTTCAGTAGCCATATCCAGTGGATTAGCTATATGAACCAGTAATGTTGAAGTTAATGGAGGGGTGTCTTGAGCTGGTGGAGGGATGTTATTTGTTACTTTTATAGTAGGTACACTACCTATTTTACCTTTTCCCTTGTCTTTCTGATATACCTTGAATGTCTTTTCCACTTTCAGTTTGTTTCTTTCCTCTTTCTTTTCCATCTCAACAAAAAATATGTCCCATTTATCTATAGTCTCATTTGCAATTTCCTTAACCCTTCTAGCCATCAGGCTTACTTGCCGGTGTCCACTGACAAATACTGACCAGTTAGATTAAGATATAAGCTCATCTATCTCTTCTTTAGAGTTTACCCAATGTACAACCAAGAGTGCTTCAACTTTCAACTTCTTATCTAGTTCCATCACAAATAGCCTTTTAGCTTCTAATCTCAAGTATAATTAATTGGGTAAATCATCAATTACTTCTATCAAAACTTTCTTGTAGATATCTAAATGTAAAACAATGCTTTCTTCAATAGTTTGTTTTTCAAAATCCTTAAAATAATTATACTATTTATTTTCATTTACCAGATTACCTTCCCGTGTAATCTCATTTAGTAGATCATCCAATGTAGGGGTAACCAATGTCTGTTTCTTCTTTGGTGTAAGCTTCTTCTGTGGTTCCCTAACTGCCTGTTGCTTTTTCCTCAATGTCCTTGTTTTCTTAGGAGGAGGAGAAGGTACCGGTGGGGTTTTCCTTTTCCTTTCCACTCTCTTAAACTCAATAGCCTTGCCACTGTCAGTATCAAAAGATGTTACAACTGGTGAAACATGTGCTTTCGGTTGCAGTCCTTTAAGCTCACTAGCTGATATACCACTGATATTCATGACATTTTCCTTAATTTCACTAGCCTTCTTAGAGGCATCTCTGATAAACTTATCTCTTTTCTTCCTTTCTTTTTGCATAGATACATTACTTGCAATAGTTTTTGCATTACCAAATATTCCTTCGAATGGCTCCCTAGGTGCATCAAATAGGGCTTTTGCATATGTTTCTAGAACAGGTAGGTCTACCTCATAACCCATCTCAATAACCCAAATAGTTCTAGGGCTTACTGCTTCCATCCAAGTCTCATCTCGGTTAAAACAAATTTGCTTATCATATTTATCAACTATGCTCTATGGTAATCTCTCTCTTGCTCTCATCTTAGTTTGAAATGTTTTGAAGTAATCTGCAATGTTCTTATCACAGTCAGTGCCCATACCCATGAAAGCTTCCTGTATATGTTTTCCTACCGGGATGGCATAGCCAAAATCCTTGTGACCTATGTCGGGTATCTCTTTGGTAAAGTATAGCATTAAGCATACTAGTAGGTTCCCAAAATTGAAAGTACCTTTCTTATCTCCCTTAATCTTCTTCAAATTGTCAATTAATTCATCTTTAATCCATTCACAAACATCTATCTTAGCATTATTGTTCACCATATCATATGTACTATGAATACAAAGACTAGAAACCAAATTCAGTCTATTGGCATGTGTTGATTTATATCCAAGTATCATACTAATATATCTCACATTTGTATCCTTGACATCATTGACTCTAAGTGACCTGCTATCAGATGTGGCTCCGATTAACTCCATAACTCCCTTGTTAGGTATTTTCTTGGTTTTATCAGGCCTACTACCGGTTGAAGGTAAACCAATAACTACCTTAATTGCTTCCTTGGTTATCTTGCAAATTGACTCTAACCACATGAACTCTCCATGGACTCTGCTCAATACAAGTTTTACAACTTCCTTTGGAAATTTGGGAATGTTCAGCATTTCTACAAAACCCAGGTCTTCCACAATCTTATGTTCAGGTTTAATCACACCTTTTTCATCGATAATAACCTCACTAAACATTTTCTTCAAATTCTCAGTCCCTAGGTTTTCTACGTTGCAATGTATGTAGATTCTAGGGTCTTTTGCAAATACTACACCCTTTGGAATTTTTGAAAAAGCTCCGATAGAATCATCCTACTTTGCAATCTTGGGGATAATATTAAACATGGGTCTAGGGTGTTTAATATTTCAACAATGATAGGTTTTGCAATAAACTCATAAACAAAAGATGAGGTTGCCATTTTGATAAATACCTCTTAACTGAAGTTCTCTGAATGCCTGAAAATCACTTCGCAGCTCCGCCTTAGGATGCCTTTGCTAAGTTTTGTGCTCTTTGATTGTTTGAATGCTTGGTGAGTCAAAATGAGGGTTTTCCAGTGCTTTATAGCAAAAAAGGTTCTTTAAAACCACATTAAATTCTCGTCGGTTAAGTGAAAACTTAATACATCTTCTGGTAAAGAAGAAATGTATCTTCTCACCATCAATCGAGGGTAAAATGCATGATTTTCAATTTGCTGCAATACCCCCTAAGGATTATTCCTTAGTTAGATGAATAATCTCCTACTGGTGGAGGGTTACTCTGTTCTACCGGTGCAGAGATAGATTCATCAACTTTTAGATCTGCCTTCTTAATCCATTGTTTTGAAATTTTTTGCTTTATTCCATTTATCTTTTCTTTTCCCTTCACACTAGATCCTTTATTGTTCACCGGTATCGTCTTGCTTCTACAAAAGTTTGCAATATGTCCAATCTTGTTACATGCATAACAAGTTACATTATTCTTCTGAATAACTTTTCCATATCCTTGATTGGTTTGTGATTTGCATTGATTAGATAAATGCCCAAATCTACCACAAACATAGCATTTCACATTCATTCTGCAATTTTCTGAATTATGACCAACTTTGTTGCATTTGGAACATTGACCGATGGGTGAGTTTGTATTCTGATTATTTCTAAATCTACACCGATTTTCTCTATGACCATATTTGTTGCAATTGAAACATTTCCCATTAAATTTGTAAGCATTAGGCTATCTTACAGGTTTATTCTGATCTTGATTATTTGTAGTGCCAGAACTTTCTCCAATTTCAAATCCAAGTCCAATTGTATCTCCATCAGGTTTCTGTCTTTTCAACATGTCATCAAGTCTTTCTCAACTTTTCTTGAATTTGTCTTTGTGTTCATTTGTAGTGATCAACTCATTTTCCTAACTTCCAACTTGTCTCACAAGCTCCTCCTTATCATGTTGCTTGTGAATCAGATTTGTCTTTAGCATATCAATTTCATGACCGAGTCTCAGATTTTTATTTCTTGCATCATTAAGTCTCCTAGTCAAGTCTTCTTCATTCTTCTTCCTATCTTTAATATCCTTACATAACCTCATAATTATATCTTGCATTTCATTCTTTATATTACTGTTCTTTTGCCTTAACTTATTTGCAATGTCTCTAAGAGTTTCCTTTTCATCATCATCATTTTGCATTTTCTCATGAAGTTCCTTTCTCTTATTTTGTGCTATAACTAGGTTCTTCTGAAGTCCTTTAATGAATTCCTTAGTAGTCCTCAGATCATCTTTAAGTTTGATATTCTTCAATTTTTTTGCATCAAAATCTTTAAGAGCTCCTTCCAACTATTTTCTTAAGTTTTCCATCTGTACCGGTTTCAGAATCTTCCTCAAGCTGTTAGACTTTTGCAAATAGAGGACCAAGCTGTGATACCAATTGTTAGATTCAATGATAGTCCCAAAGACACTGAGAGGAGGGGGTGAATAAGTGTCTAACCAGTTGAATGAATATTTATACTTATTTATAACTTTGCAACTCAAAATAGTGTACCGATAAACAAGAATTAATGCAGTAAACACAAATAAGAGAGACAACATAGAAACATACCATAACACAAGATATTTTAATGAGGAAACCCAGTGTGGGAAAGACCTCAGTGGGATTTGTGACCCACAATATTTACTCACTGGTCAATGAATAAATACTACTTACAATAGGGGCCTGCACATGCAGGGAGGCCAACAACCTAGAGCTCATTGCTCAATGAAGAGTCTCATTGACTACAAAATGGATAATTAAATCCAATACAATGTACTGCTCAAAACAACATCTCTAATGTCAGGTTCAGTATCTGTTTAAGCTCATATAGATACCTTAACCAAAAACCTTCGCTACCACTAAACAATTATCTTCTATCATACATCTCTATTATTCATTCCTTATAAAATGATCTATAAGATCTCATACATATATGAGTCTTTTACAATATACCAAGTCGGCTTACAAAAGATAATTAATAAACAAAAGTTCAACCCATGTTGGCCCGAGTACTGGTATGCTTTGTTGCCGATGTAACCTAAATGCTGGTGTAAGTGCTTGCCGGTGCTAGTGTCTGCTGATGTATGATATCTGTCGGTGCATGTAGAAACCTATTGCCGATTGGTTGCCAGTTGGTTGCCATCAATGACAACATCAACTATTCTCATAAGAGTGTAGAATGCCAATAGTCCTTGATGGGTCACATTGATTACTCCTCTGTTCCTTCTTTCTCTAGTATAATCATTGTATTTTCTCTCTTTTGAAGAGGAGTTTTCTCCCATTGGGTATTTCTCCTTTTCTCCATTTGTGAGAGTTACATTTCTTTGCATTGGTTTGTACATGGCTACCTAATTAGCCCTTTGTTGTCAGGACTCATTTATGCATGCATTTTGCATTCATAATTATATTTTTAGATACTCTATAAGTTAATATTAAGTGGGGGTGTTGGAGTAATTAGGACACTTTATGTAATTATTATTAATTACGTCATTTAGTCGCTTTTTCATTTAAGCTAAACTTAGGTGCTTTTTGTTGGGAAGATGATGTCTCAACGTTGCATTTACATGAGGTTACTATTTATAGTAATTTTTTATTTGAGCATGAAATGGTGTGAAATTCTCCCCAAAACTTCTTGTTGGCTAGATAAGCATGTCGGTAAAGTTTCGTTGCAAGATCACAGCTAGTTTTAAAGATATTAAAGTTTCCATTTTGGAGGGGTGCGATGAAAGGTTTAAATTTAATTTTGAGGACTTTAGACTCTCCAAAATGCCCTGAAAATGGGTGTAAATGTCATAGTAGTTTATGAGGTGATAGAGCACTCCGCAAGATTTTTGGCACTTCAAACGATTTGTCAATCAGACACATAGTTCACAAGTTATGGTCTCAAGAAGTTTGGACTCCTAAAATAAGAAATATAAAATGTATTAGACACATAAATGAGTTGTAAAAGGAAGGGACACATGTTGATGTGTGTTTTGACATGTCATAGGGCATCTAGATTGGAGATAAGGTCGGTTATACTTTATTGGGTGGTTTTAGCCCATGGTTTTGTAATACCATTTGATGGTTTCATGTATTGTATGTCCTATATATGAGGTGCATTAGATAAAGGTTGTGTGTAATAGTCTTATGGCTATTAGGTTACCTCTGAATCTCTGATTAGTGGTACTCATATAAAGATCTTACTCTGTAAGTATATTGTAATCTGTAATTGATTGCTGAATAATATATTGGATGGCTTTTGAAGTGTGGGGTTTTTCTCCCAAAAGGGTTTTCCCCACGTAAATCATTGTGTTGTGGTATGAATGTTATTATGTCTATTTTTTTTTGAGTTTCTGTAACAGTTGTAACGATATGTAAAAAAATTTGCATTATCCTTCTCTCAAGGTTAGTGTAGGAAGTTATTTAGCCACTTGACTTCCTTACAATTTTCTCTTTTATTTAATTAGGCTAATAATAGCTTAATTTGTCTCGTTCATTATGACTATGACACTTGGTGCATGCTAATTTAATCTAACCTTCCATCTAGGGTTTCACATATAGGGTTTCATTCACCCTTTTATAAGGATTCATTCATTCATTGTAATTCTGTATCTCTAATATTGTACCTCCAATCAATTGTGTGTGCAATAATACAAAATTATTAGGTTGTTATAGAGTGTACTATCTTTGCTTAGTCTCTTTTTTGTGACAAGTGTTTTGTTTGTAGATGATTCTTGGCTACTGTGGTTGTATCATCAACTTATACGTGCTATCAAAGCACAATCTCTGTTCCTACATGGTATTAGAGAAAATTTATCAAGTTATTGTTCACATGCTTGAGGGATCCAACCAATGGGTGATTTTTTAATGCACATTGGGCTCAAATGGAGGTTGTTATCATGTTCGCAACACCCCAATACCATAAGATCTATTGTCATTTCATTAAAATATGAGTAGTTGACTTGATTGGGGAACAAAAATTGAGGTAAAATATGGGGTTAGCTAAAAAATTTAGCCACTTTGGAGAAAAATGAAGGTCACCATCATGCTCAGAAGGCCCAAAAACCCTAAGATCACTTTTCAGATTGTTAAATTTTGAGCTAGGAAAAATTTGGGTGAATTTTTTTTGGCATGCTTTACGAGGCACAAAATCAATACAAGCATACCACATGCAACAATCTCTACCTAGATGTGAAAGTTTTTGAGAAAAAAATAGGTTTTCAAAAAAAATTGCTAAATTTTTTTGAATTGTTTTTTCAAAAGTCATATTTTTGGAAAGAAAAGTAAAATAAAATTATAAAAAGGATTTTCAAAGCCTATGTAGGTATTGTACTTCTTTTCATTGTACTTCCAACATGTCACCACAAGGAATATCCCCGTAAGAATATTCTAGTCTCCCCTTTTTTATAATTTTTGATTGAAAATAAAGAATATTCTATTTGTAAAGGAATATTTTGAGGGAATCTTGGTTTTTCTAGGCACTTGATTATTTTTATGGCCAAAGAGGAATATTTTAAGAATATTTATTGATGACATCATGTTGATGTCAACATTATGTCATCCATACAAATTCAATATCATCATCCAATTTTCCCTCTAAGTTATTTGGATGTGTAGTTGAGTTTTTGGTCATAACTTAGTCATGCAGGCTCAAAATTTGATACAATAGATATTTTTGGAAATCTCTTATATTCCTCTTCTAGATATTAGGTCTAATTTTCTAGATTTTGTACTATGTACATTGTAATCAAATTTTTGTGTTACCACTATCTGGTCAATTACTTAGATGTTTTAGCACTTAGGATGGATTTGTTTGGTAGAGAGGGTTGTATTTGATGTCGTTTACATGTGTTGAGAGTTTTGAGGTCTAACATTTTTATTTGAGGAAGTATCATGGATTTTTCTATTCATCCTTCAGTTGTAAGTCTAGTAAAGGGCAATTATGAATCTTGGTGACATGAAATCCTGACACGTCTCACGTGACTAGATATGTTACCTTATTTGTATGGAATCATACTTGAACGAGCCACATCAAGAGATATATCAACTTGGGGCACTGATATTATAGACCATGTTGTAGGTGTGATTTGTTCTAGTGTTGATCATGACACCATGTGTGTTATATTGGATCTTGAGTGTCCTCATACACTTTGAACTCAACTTTGGGAGATGCATGCAGACCCTCATATCTCTCCATTCCTATAGGATCCTAAAATAGAATTTATTCTCCCTCTTGCAGATGCATATTTTATACTCTTTGATGATGATACTTCAGAGGAGCATGAGTATGTTAGAGGTCTTGCACGTTCCAATGGATCAGAGTCTTATCTTCATGTTTGTACTCCTCACATTGAGATCACATATCAATCATCTTCATCTTCTATTATTCTTGATGATCTTGGCATTGAATCATGCATAACCCCCATTGATTTAGTTGGGATTCATATCTTATAGACATATCATCCTTGTTTGTGGAGTCTCATATTGTATATTTGGAGGATTATTTTGAAGAAATTCATCTCCTCTTTGCTGATAGCCACATTAGTGTTTTTAGCTCATCTTCATTTCCCATGGAGCTTGTCCTTCATCAATTTTTGCAGAGTCCTTATTTGTCACCTCCTACATCAATTGTGCATGTACCTTATTGGTTTGTGGCATGATCATCTTTGAAGGAGTTGGCAACAAATGAGTAGTTTCCAAAGGCACACATAGTTTGAATTTGCATTTAAACATCTTCCTATATATGGGAGTGGCTTGTCATATCTCTAGTGAACTTGTTTCTTCCTAAGGGGAGAAATGTTGTTCGTAGGCAGTAGATCATGCTATACCATTAGGAATTCATCATTGATACAGGAGATACTTCTTCATTGGGGGGATTCGTATCCTCATTTCCTCTCTCTTATGGGGCAGAGGGTATTAATTATTATTGTGATAGAAGTAGTCCTTGGGGGGTCACATTGAGTACTCCTACTTTCCTTCTTTCTCTTGTACAATTATTGTATTTTTTCTATTTTTAAAAGGAGTTTTTCCAATTGGGTTTTTCTCCTTTTCTCCATTTGTGAGAGTTGCATTGGTTTTTACATGAGTACTTTATTAGGTCTTTATTGTTAGGACTCATTTATGCATTCATTTTGCATTCATCATTATCTTTTTAGATACTCCTTAAGTTAATATTAAGTGGGGGTGTTGGAGTAATTATGTCACTTTATCTAATTATTATTAATTAGGTCCTTTAATCACTTTTTCCATTTAAGATAAACTTAGGTTATTTTCTCTTTTATTTAATTAGGCTAACAATAGCTTAAGTTGTCTCATTCATTATGATTGTTACACTTGGTGCATACTAATTTAATATAGCCTTTAGGGTTTTGCATTTAGGGTTTCATTCATCCTTTTATAAATATTTATTCACTCATTGCAATTGTGTATCTTTAATATTGTATCTCCAATGAATTATGTATGAAATAATATAAAATTCTCAAGTTGTTATAGAGGATATTATCTTTATTTGGTCCCTTTTGTGTGATAAGTATTTTTCTTGTAAATGATTCTTTTCTCTTGTGTTTGTATCATCTTCTACAATCTAGATATTTATTGGGAGGAATGCATACTTTGATGAAAGTATTCCACATGCATCTTAGGAACAACATACCACCACTTATATGTTTTCTTCTCTTATAGATTTTAGAGATGATGCATGCAGTCATTTTGATCTAAATTTAAATATTTCTAAGTTTGATTCAAAGGAACATGAGCATGCATGTGCAAATCCAGATCTAGTCCCCTATCAGGCTTACAGTGATAAGTAAGAATACCCTATGAGAAATCAAAGGAGTGATGCAGGAGCATCCCTGGTTCTTGGCAATCTTGCATCAACCAAAAATATTTTCCTTTAAGTTTTTTTTCCTATTTTGCAGTTTCAACATTTCTTTCTACGTTTCTTTCAATTTGCTCACTAGATCTTGCGGAGCTGGATTTTATTTTTGGACATGTTCTTCTACCTTATCCTAAGTCCGTGGGACATTTGGATCTATTACTGACAAGTTATCACTTCCATAATCTGAGACAATTTTCTAGCTTAGATTACTGGAACTGCTTGGACCTATTTGCTATTGGCAAATCTTGTGGATCCTTTTCTTAGCTTGTGGAGCTTCAATTCGTTGCTTCCAATATTCCTTGGCATGTGGCTGACCTTCCCTTAGGTCTTGTTGGTGTAAATAATTATTCATCATGTATATTATTACACTTTACTTAAGTTTACTTAGGTACATGCATTTAATAGTAGTTTGGGTATGAGACACTTGGGTGTTTCTGCAACATTCGGATAGTGTGTGGGAGAATTTCCACCTTTTATAGTGTTGATCTTATCTTGTTGTTACATTCCACCTCATGTGGAATATTATATTGTTTCTCCTACCTACCCACACCTATTTCCTACCTACCCTTGTTTCTTATTCAGCCACATGTCATTTTTGTGTGTTCACATATCCATATAGCCTTGCCTATATAAGAAGGCTCTTCTACATTGTTCATACGGGTAATCATTGAACAATATGTAATGATTCAATTGATCAATATTTTCTTGATAGAATACAATTTATTCCTATCATATATTTTGTTCTCTCTTATTTGTTCTTTCCATTGCCTCTAGATCTTGGCGATATCTCACATGGTATCAGAGCCATTAGAGTGTCATTGGTTTGCTAATTGAGAGAAATTTGATGCTATTTGGGGTTGTGTATTTTGGAGCTTTCTATTGCAGGTTATTATTAAAACTTGATGGGTCAAATATGAGGTTACCATCAGATTGAGGATGTCCAAGAAATTTGGTTTTACCTTTTGTTTCATCCAAATCGGACTTCGAAGGCCAAATCTAGAGGCATTTGAAGTTTGAAGTTGCGACGAAAATTTTCCAGAAATTATAATTTTGCAGGCAATTTTAAAATAGTGATATCGCACTCATCCAAACTCCTTTTTCAAGAATTTTTTTTTGTTTTGGGGTAGAATTTCATGATTTGTATAGGGATGTAGGATTTTTCTGTTTTTTAGATACAAGGTTTTTCGGAAATCATGAAATCTTGATTTTTACAACTTTGGAGACTTCGTTTGGGCTCATATGGACTCCTTTTCAGGTGTCATTTTTTTTTAAAGTGCATAATTTTTTGTCTACTTTCATAATATACCATTTGGTTATAGTGGTTTTGATTAGAATTTGTACTTTCAGTATTAGGTCATTTTTTGGCCTATTTGGTACTTGTAGTTTTCTTGGATCTCAGTTTAGATCACTACCAATATTTGTTGAAGTCTCTTATATCTCATTTTGAGAAGTTGTAAAGTTAAAATCAGAAGTCCACTTTGCCATTATTTGGAAGTGCCAACATGATCTTTTTATGGGGGGTCAGTTGTTCATTTATATCTCTTGGTGAAATTCCATTCAGAGGCATCTTCATCTGCAATAATCTACAAGGCTTCTTTGTTGGTGGCATCATTTTCATGTTTTCACATTTGAATATTTTATCATGATGTATGCTCTTGCTTGAGAAATATTGTACTCGCACTATCATAAAGTGCCACACCTCTTTGTATCTTGTCTTTGATGACTATTTGATGTAATCCTCTTGTACACTTAGATTGGGAATATCTTGTGAGACTTGGTGCATGGCTCCAGTTGACACTTAGATTGTACAAATTTGTGCATGGCTCCCATGAGACTTAGATTGTACCAGTATTTCTACCATTTATGAGTATCCAGATGATGCTCAAAGCAGGTTGTCTCCATGCCTGATCTTCATTTTGTTGCAGCGAGTGATTCATCGTCATCGACTTGGTACCTGGTTTTGTCATGCTTTGATATTTTTGGTGCAACATTAACTCTCTTTCTTCCTTATGGGGAGGTATTTTGGTCAACATCATTGGACCATCTTTGTAGGAGATTCGACATTGAGGGAGGGCTTGATGGTCTCTCTTCTCTCTTATGGGGGGGGGGGGGCATATTTTTTGTTTTTCTCATTCATCATTGAGAGCATTGTGTGCTTTCATCATCTCTCTTTTGGGGGAGGGTTTTTTCCCATTGGGTTTTTCTCTCTTTCTCCATTTATGGGAGATTGCATTTGCATTTGTAAATGGGTACCTAACATGGCCTAGTAGTCGGGAACCATCTTGCATTTCTTAGTTGCATTGTAAACTTTAGTGCATTCCCCTAAGTTGCACTTAAGGGGGGGTGTTGGTGTAAATAATTATTCATCATGGATATTATTACACTTTACTTAAGTTTACCTAGGTACATGCATTTAATAGTAGTTTGGGTACGAGACACTTGGGTGTTTGTGCCACATTGGGATAGTGTGTGTAGAAGAATTTCCACCTTTTATGGTGTTGATCTTATGTTGTTGTTACATTCTACCTTATATGGAATATTATATTATTTCTCCTACCTACCCACACCTATTTCCTACCTACCCTTGTTTCTTATTGATCCACATGTCATGTTTGTGTGCTCACATATCCATATAGCCTTGCCTATATAAGCAGGCTCTTCTACATTGTTTGTACAAGAAATCATTGAACAATATGTAATGATCCAGTTGATCATTATTTTCTTGATGGAATACAGCTTATTCCTATCATATATTTTGTTCTCTCTTATTTGTGCTTTCCATTGCCTCTAGATCTTGGCAAAATTGCACAGGTCTGCACTTCATTCTATGGATTTTCTGGAAGGATCTCTTCGATGGAGGCCGACTTGGTTGTTTTACACGTTTCATCTTGTTCATTGACAATTGTCTCATCTTGGACTGACACGGATCATTCTTGATCATACAAATCAATGTAATTAAGCATTACAAATCATTCATGAGAACATAGAACATAGATCTTGAGGTTACGAGGTCCCCAGTTGACTGATACTGTATTTGAGCATGTATGTTATCAAGCCTGTGAGCTGAGTCTTATAAGACCGCATATTGTCAACAAATTATAATTGGTTTTCATGATATGATAAAGTTCTTTATGTATTTCCGTCATCACACTATCTTGTTTCAATTGTGTTTACTATTTCTGCACAGTCTGAATCACTCTTTGAGGACTTTCTCTTTCATGACTGCACCAAGTGGTATCAGAGCAAGATTTCATTCCCGAGATTGTGTTGTCCTATAAGATTTTGTTGTAGGGTGGCAGATTGAGGATCTGGCCTGCAACTGAAGAGGACTGACATGAAGATGGCACAAAGAGGGAATGTTAGAGTGATGGTATGATGAATCAATAAGGATTCAGACAACTACTGAGAGGGGGGGGGGGGGGGGGGGCGAATCAGTAGATAGAAAATTGACTAACCTTTTACAAAACTCAAAAACAACCTCCCAAGTTAAACTCTAAACTAACTGGTTCAAAAACTGAACTATCAAATGCAATTGTTAGTATTACCAAAGATACTGAGAAGTGGGGGGGGGGGGTGAATCAGTATCTAACCGGTTAATGGATTTTCTGAACTTATTAAGTAAATTGTATTCTAAAACAGTGTACTGATAAACCAAAATTAATGCAGTAAATAAAAACAATAAACACAACATAGAAAGCACACCATAACACAATATTTTTAGTGAGGAAACCCAGTGTGGGAAAAACCTCAGTGGGATTTGTGACCCACAATATTCACTCATTGGCCAATAAGTGAATATTACTTACAAAAGTGGGGCTTGCACATGCAAGAAAGCTCATTGCCTAGAGCTCGCTACTCAATTACAAAGGAAGTGTCACTGACTTACAAAAGTGGATTATAGAAATCCAAAGTGATGTACTGCTACAAAAAGCATCTTCTATGCCAGATCCAATACTGGTTTAAACTCTTACAATAACCATAAACCTAACTTCAAAATCTACCTTAATATTCACATATAATATCCATCTATGTCGCATACCTATCACTTACTTAATGTTCTACAAGATCTCATACTTATATATGAGTCATATTTATAGTATGCCTTGTTGGCTTACAAAAAGATATTACAATTAAATACATTATGCAATAAACAAAATCCTGTCGGCCAGGGTACTGATAATCATCTTGGTCACTGCCGGTGCCTGCCGGTGTCATATGATTGTAAGGTTGCCATCAATGACAATACCTTCAATCATCTATAATTTCTCATTAGAGTGTGCATTTTCCAACAATCTCCCCCTTTGGCATTGATGGCAACACTCATGAGAAAAAGTCAAATTTGTATCCAAAATGTGTTGTCCAAAAATCTTACCAAAATTGTCTTACCAAAACTATGTGCTCCAAAATTGTGTGCTCCCCCTGAGAAAATGATCTCTTCTGTCATTCATTTTTCTCAGCCTACTATTCCCTTTTTCTCATCCTCTACTACTCCCCCTTTGGCATCAATGACAAAGGCTGTCAATTAATGTCAATTGAGTGTAGTTCTTGTCTTGATCCTTGTAACCGGTGGGTTACAATCTGATATAGATCTGCTAATGCAAAATTTAGGCTGTTACTGAACCTCTCACTATCCTTTAGTGTTTCTTCTGTCCTTTGGATGGTACTGATGAGTATGTGCATTTTCTTTTCTGGTGTCTTAAGTCCTGGAACAAGAGCCTCAGAAATCTCTTTTCTCAAAGAGATGAGGATGTCTAGTTTTGGACCTAGTTTACATTTCAGTTCCTTTGCCTTCAAATTTATTCTCTCCTTGTCTTTTTCAAAATTTTCAATTTTCTCTTCAAAGCCTGTAATTTCCTATTCTATTACTAATATGGAGTCTGATGAACCTATTATATTATCAACAATATCATTTATTTCCTTTTGTGCTCTGCTGATCTCTTTATCTATATCCTCTGTCAAAATGTTGGTCTTGCATGAATCTTTGTACAATTTCTTGAAGTCCAATATTGTCTTTCCTAGTACCGGTAATAATGTATCAAGAAAGACAATTGTTAGTAGATTGTTGATTATGTACTTAGACAATGTGTCTAATTGGCTTAAAGAATCTTTATTTTCTATCTTACACTTGGGTGCAATCATCTTCAAAATTGGTATGGTATCATCAATTGCCTTGTATGCAAGTGCATTGCAATCAATTATTTTCTTAATGGAGTCAAGTAAAACCTCAATTACATTGGTTGGTCTGAATTTTGTCAGTGAAGAACCAGATGATTGACCAACTGCCTTAACAATTTGTAGTCAGCCAGTGAGAGTAACCTCTTTGCTTATGGTGACCTTTGGTAGGCCAATTTGAGTCTGCATCTCTACAAGAAAGGGTTTAGGTTTCTTAGCTGATGTTGGTGGCACAGTCTCTGTCTAAACCTTTTCCTCAACCTTTTTCTCTTTAGGTACCTTTGTCTGTTTCTCAAAGCTTTCCACTACCGATTTTTCTGATTGTGACTCTATGTTTTCTACCGGTTTCTCTGTGTGTACCTTTGAATTGTCTACTGTCGGTATCTCAACAGATTTATTAGTATTATTAGTTGTCGGTTGCTCAGTAGGTTTTCTAGTATGTACATCTATCTTTCCAATCTTCGGGGGATCAGTTGATTGTTCAGTGTGAGTTTCAATCCCAATCTCAATGTTTCCAACTGTATCCTCAACATTTGTCTCAACTGCAATGTTTTCTGCCGGTGGCTCAGTTGCCACATCTCTCTTCTCATTTGTTTCCTTATCAACCACAATGTTGACTTCTTGTGTGTCAATATTCATTGTATACAACACCTTTGAATCAGGATTGGTGTCTTCATGTGTTGTCTCCATACTCTCCACATTATCTGTTACCTTTATGCTCGAAGGACCACCTACCTTACCTTTACCTTTATCCTTTTCCTTTTGATTTTCTTTAGATTGTCTATTAGCTCATCCTTTAACCATTCACATATGTCAATTTTTGCATTGCTATTTACCATGTCATAAGCACTTTTGATACATAAGCTAGAAACTGAGTTTAATCTGTTGGCATGTGTAGCCTTGTATCCAAGAATCATGCTAATGAATCTTATATTGATATATTTTACATCATTTACTCTCAAGGATCTCTTATCATAGGTTGCACCGGTTAGGGTCATTATAGTGTCGTTTGGAACCTTTTTACTCTTGTCAGGCCTACTACCGGTGGAAGGTAATCCTGTCACTGCCCTAACTACTTCTCTTGTAATCTTATGAATGGAATCTAACCAAAAGAATTCCCCATGTACTTTTCTCAATACAATCCTTATAACATCCTTGGGAAAATCAGGAATGCTAAGTATCTCCACAAAACCTAGGGTTTCAACTATCTTGTGTTTCGATTTTACATTACCATTAACATCACATATAACAGTCCTATACATGTTCATAATCTCATTATTACCAAGTTTTTCAATATGACAATGTATGTAAATTCTCCTAGGGTGTCATCTTTCTTTGCTACTTCGGGAATGATTTTAAATACGGGCCTAGGGCATTTAATCACTTCAATTATTGTAGAGTTTGCAATGAATTCAGGTGCAGAGGAGGAAACCATTGTATAAATACCTTAATCTGCCTTTAGGTTTGATTGCTTGAATGATTTGCTTCACTTCTCACTATGGATGCCTTCACTCGGGATTTTCGCGCTCTCAGAGAATTTGAATCCTCGGTGAATGAAAAAGAGCCAAAAACACTTGCTTTATAATGTCATTTCCTTCAACTTCCACATTAAATGCCCACCGGTTAAGTCAAACTTAACACATCTGCCGGTAAAGAAGTAATTCAACTTCTCACCATCAATCGAGGGTAAATTAGCATGTTTTTCATTTTGTTGCCATACCCTCAATAGGTTTCTTTTCAGTTAGATGAAGAATCTCCTACCGGTGGAGTGATACTCTGTTCTACCAGTGAAGGAATAGCTTCATTAACATTTTGATATGACTTTCTAATCTATTGTTTTGAAAATTCTTGCTTTACTTCTTCAACCTTTTCTTTACCTTTCAAGTTGGGTCCTTTGTTATTTGCCGGTGATGCCTTACTTCTACAAAATTTTGAAATATGTCCAATCATGTTACAAGCATAACAAGTTACATTGTTTTTCTGAATAGCTTTTCCATATTCTATGTCGGTATGTGTTCTGCATTGATTAGATAAGTGTCCAAATCTTCCACAAACATAACATCTTACATTCATTCTACAATTTTCTGAGTTATGACCAATTTTGTTGCATTTAGAACATTGACCAGTGGATGCATTGATGTTTTGATAGTTTCTAGATCTACACTGATTTTCTCTATGACCATACTTGTTACAGTTAAAGCGTTTCCCATTAAATTTGCAAGCATTAGGTTGTCTTACTAGTTTACTATGATCATGATTGTTTGCGATACTGGAGCTTTCACCAACTTCAAAGCCAAGGCCATTTGTATCTCCATCAGGTTTCTGATTTTTCAGCATGTTATCAAGTTCCTCTGAACTTTTCTTGAATTTCTCTTTATGTTGATTTGCAGCAGCCAACTCATTTTCTAAGATTCCTTTCTGTCTCATGAGTTCAGTTCTGTCATTTTGTGTATGAATCAAATTTGTCTTCAACATATCATTTTCATGACTGAGTCTTGTGTTTTCATTTCCAGCATCATTTAGTCTTCTAACCAAGTCATCTTCATTCTTTTTTTGTCTTCAATATCTTTACAAAACCTCATAGTCATATATTGCATCTCATTCCTCATTGTATTGTTTTCCTATCTCAGTTTGTTCACAAGGTCATTAAGAGTTTCTTTTTCATCATCATCACTCTGCATCTTTTCAGAAAGTTCTCTTATTTTGTTCCTAGCAATAGTGAGATTTTCTTGAAGTCCTTGAATTATTTCCTATGCAACCTTCAGATCATCTTCAAGTTTGATATTCTTCAACTTTTCTGCATCATAGTCTGAAAGAGCTGTTTCCAATTGCTTTCTCAAGTTTTCCATCTCTACCGGTGTCAGAATCTTCCTCAAGTTGTTAGGCTTTTGAAAATAAAGGACTAGGCTCTGATACCAATTGTTAGGATTCCCAAAGATATTGAGAGGAGGGGGGGGTGAATTAGTATCTAACTAGTTAATGTTGGGTCCCACAGACAACTGCGAGGGGGGGGGGGTGAATCAGTTGTCAAATAAATTCAAACCCAAAACTTATTAACCAACTTAATGCTTAATACCGGTAAACCAGTTAAGTATGCCGGTAGACTGTTTTAACAGTAAATTGCTATACCAGTAAGGATTAATGCATGAAACATAAACATAAAGTCATCCACAACACATGACACCAATATTTGTATGTGGAAGCCCTGTAAGGGGAAAAACCATGGTGGGAAACCTTACCCACAATCAAATAATACTACTGCAGATAGTAAGTGTACATAAATGGGGTCTGCACATGCACATGCAGAAAGGCCAACAACCTAGAGCTCACTGCTCAATCACAAAATGGGAGTCACATTGACTACAGTTGGATGGTTAAATCCAATAAGAATGTACTACACAAGATAGCATCTTCATATGCTGGATTCAGTACTGGTGTAATGCTGATATGCTTCTACAAAAACCTAACTTCACCTTCAAATGATGTCTTCGTGTATATCCCTGTTTGATCTCGCATATACCTTCACTTAATTCTTTTTCGTATTCCACACTTGATCTTACAAATAAGATCTTACATTTATACCATACCCTAAGACCAATTTTAGTAGGTTGGCTCTACAAGATATTACAATAAAACATTTTACATACAATATAATATCTGATGCAATAACCCATTGAACATGTTGGCTTAATGCATTTACAACAATAATAAATCATCTCCATAGCGTGCCATGCTGATTTGGAAAATATAAACTTGTCGGGGTAACCCTAGATAACTTGGACCTATTTGCTAGTAAAAGCAAATATGCAAATATGAATATACCAATGATTATTTCTTCAAAATAAAGTGTCGACATGATGTCTTTGACATTATCAAGTGTCTTCCATATCATTCCAGATACTGATGAACAATATATCCTGCCGGTGAACCATATACCAGTAACTATTGCATAGTTTACTACTTGCCAGTGAATGTTGCTGGATCTCCAAAGTAGGTGTATTAGTAGGTGTTGACATCAATGACAAAACCATACCAAAATACCAACAGTTAATGGATTTTTCTGAACTTATTAAGTAAATTGCATTCCAAAACAATGTACCGGTAAACTAGAATTAATGCTGTAAATAAGAACAATAAACACAACATAGAAAGAACACCATAACACAATATTTTTGGCGAGGAAACCTGATGTTTGAAAAAAATTGGTGGGATTTGTGACCCACAATATTCACTCACTAGCCAATAAGTGAATATTACTTACAAAAATGGGGCCTGCACATGTAGGAAGGCTCACTGCCTAGAGCTCACTGCTTAATTACAAAGGAAGTCTCAATGACTTACAAAAGTGGATTATAGAAATTCAAAGTGATGTAGTGCTACAAAAAGCATCTGCAATGCCAGATCCAGTACCAGTTTAAGCTCTTGCAATAACCATAAACCTAACTTTAAAATCTACCTTAATATTCACATATAATATCCATCTATATCATATACCTATCACTTACTTAATGTTCTACAAGATCTCATACTTATATATGAGTCATATTTACAAAATGCCTTGATGGCTTACAAAAAGATATTACAATTAAATACATTATGCAATAAACAAAATCCTATCGGCCAGGGTGCCAATAATCATCTTGGTCGCTGCCAGTGAATTAACTGTCGATGTAGAGTCTACCAGTGCTGGTGCCTACCGGTGTCATATGATTGTAAGGTTGCCATCAATGACAATACCTTCAATCACCTACAATTTATCATTAGAGTGTGCATTTGCCAACAACAATATCACTATCAAGTATACCAGTTGACTGTAATAACAGAATAATAGTATAACAACTCTGAAACTCTAAAAACCTTTTAAGAAAAACATTCAAATACTTTACTCACAAAAGTAAAATCACATTTTAGATTACTGCCAGCCATCTTATCATATCTAAGTGGATTTAGCAGTTAATAAAATTAACCATAGCAAACATAACCACAAAAACATTCACCACTTGACACAATTATTTTGACGTGGAAACCCAAATGGGAAAAACTATGGTGGGGATGAATACCCATAAGTATTCCAAATTCTTCTGAAGTTCGCTCTATTAGGAGCCAAGCCTATTAAAGATTTACAAAAATTTCTGTTAAGAACATATCCTGTTAGGGACCATTTGATTAAGGGATTGACTATAATGCCCTATTAGAAGCAATACCCTTTTAGGAGTAACCTCGATAGAGGATTTGAAATCCAAGCTAATGGAGTACCTAGTTAGAGGATTTAGATAGCACTAAGCCTGTTAGAGCTTACTCAGTTAAGGGATTTTACTATTGTAATTGTTAGAGAATAACAAGGGTTTGCTGATCTGGTAAATAGCACTACTTTGCTTGATTAGATCCTTTTCATGCTCCTATTTGCCTTTACACATACTACAGATACACCTTTTGCTTCGGGAACTAATCATTCTTACATTCAACCAAAATTGCCAACACTACAACAAAACAACTAATCAACCTTATAAGCAAAACAATAGGTTGGTAACACATCAGAAACCTAAGATCTCATAGAGATTACAAAGAAATCGATTCAAGTATAACCATTAGATTACATATCAATTATTGTACATAATTCAAGACAACCTTGACCGCTCCTTGATCATCGCTTCATCGATCCTTGTAACTCATCACATGGTTTATACTTCATGCAATGTACTCATTCATTCCCAAGATAAAACCGTTATCTCTACATGCCAAAAACCATTTGAAACTCTTCACATACAACATGCATACGTGGCATAATCATTACTGTTCATCATTTTATCATAAACCAATACAATCGATTCACCAAGCTCCATCGGTTAGGGTTAGGCACACATCAAAAGGTAGGGTTACTGGTTGATCTCATTGCTTCTCAAGTAATATCGGTTTCCTTCACTAGCTCACCTACTGGTTGCAAAATAACATCATTATTGGTTATAATTGACATTAATGACAACATAATAGTTCATCAATGCAATCTTCATGCAAATGCCAACAATCTCCCCCTTTCACATTGATGTCAATATAAGTATCAATACCCTTGATTGTGATGATTGTATAGGAATCCTGGTTTACATTTTACCATGTACTCTCCTTCAACTGAGTCTCCATGTCTTCAACTAGTATCTGGCTATAGATCTTCTCTCTATCAATCATACAATTCTTCTCTTTAATAATCATATAGTTCTTTTCTCCCTTTGACAACAATACCAAAGTGAAAGTAAAACATGCAGTGTCATACTTCACTATTCTTACATAAACAATCCACAACTTTATGCTCCCTTTGTGGAATAAATTCACTCTACACCAATCCTGCTACAAGATTCTTCAAATAGCTCTGGGACTGATGTATTCCATATCTGTTCAATTGATCTCATGTAGGGGCACAACCCCTAGCTGACCTCTAAGCTACTCAAAAGTAGTCTTAGGTAGAGGTTTAGTAAAGATATATGCTAGCTGCTCCTTAGTAGATACATGCTCCAATAATACATCTTTACTCTAGACTTTCTCTCTCAAGAAATGATATTTCAGCTCAATATGCTTGGTTCTAGCATGCAACACTGGGTTCTTTGAAATATTTATTGTACTGGTGTTGTCACATAAAATCTTTACTGGATCTATAATATTCAACTTAAATCCTTCCAGAATATGTTTCATCTAGATTGCATGGGTACAATTCATATATGCTGCAACATATTCAGCTTCAATAGTGGACTGTGTTATATAGCTATGCTTCTTGTTGCTCCATCATACAAGTCTTCCTCTAAGAAAGAATGCACCAACATTTGTGCTCTTCCTATCATCAACATCACCTACCTAGTCTGCATATGTATAAACCGTCAAATCAAAGTTACCTACATATGGATACCATAATCCATAGTCAATAGTACCTTTAAAATATCTCAATATCCTTTTGGTTGCTATCAAGTATGTCTCCTTTGGATTCTTCTAAAATTTGGCAACTAAACCAACTACATGAGAAATATCCAGTCTACTGTGAACAACATAATGCAGTTTCCCTATCAATGATCTGTACTCCTTTTCATCAACAGATGGGACATCATCCTCCTTATATAGTTTACAACCTGTAACCATTGGTGTCCCAACTGGTTTACAGTCGCTCATTCCAATTGTCTTCAATACCTCTTTCACATATTTAGACTGTGATAAAAATACCACTCTTCATCTACTGAATTTGCAAACCTATGAAGAATTTTATCTCTCCTACTAGAGACATTTCAAATTCACTTTTCATCTTATTTGTAAAGTCATCACTCATGTCATCATTGCTTCCAAATATGATATCATCCACAAACACTTCACTCACCAGTATCTTATCTCCTTCAGATTTGAGATATATATTGTTGTCTTCATTGGTTCTCTGAAAACCTATCTTCATAAGGTATGAATGTAGCCTTTCATACCATGCTCTCATTGCTTGCTTCAAGCCATATAGTGCCTTATGCGGTGTACACACCATATCCTTTGCATCAATCAAAGCATAACCATCTGGCTGCTCAATTTATACTTCTTCTTCTAGTATTCCATTTAGAAATGTTAACTTCACATCCATCTGATATACTTTCAATCCCTTATATGCTACAAATGCAAGTGGAGTCCTAATACTTTCCAATGTAGCAACTGGTGCAAATGTCTCACCTTAGTCTTCTCCTTCTTCCTCTGCATAACCTTTGCATACCAATCTAGCTTTTTTTCTGACTACTACTCCATCTTCATTTAGTTTATTCCTGAATACCCATTTAGTAACTATCACATTTTTATTCACTGGTCTAGGTACTAGGGTCCATGTATTGTTCTTCTCAATCTGGTCAAGCTCCTCTTCCATAGCTTTAATCCAATGATCATTTTCAAATGCTTCGTTAGCAGTTCTAGGCTCAATAGTGGAGATCATGCAATAATTCTCTCTAATTCTTCTTCTAGTTAACACTCCAGCATCTTTATCTCCAATAATCTGGTCAGGATTATGATTGAGTTTCACATACCTTGGAATGATATGATCATTATCTTCTAGTTCTTCTTCCTCACTATCATCATCTTCTTCTAAATCTTCATGTTCTAGATGTACTTGTAAAAGTATTGTAATTTCCAATTTGATGAAAAGGTTATATGCAGTATGGTGTATTTTAATTTTGATATTATGGCTATGACACTAATATTGCTATCTTTCTTTTATTGTAGGTTAGGAGAATGAACATGTATCGATTTCAATGTCATTTCCTTTGGTTTGAATGATGTATAAGTAGAAGGATGACCACGATCAAGTGGCACCTTGATCGGACATGTCTTTTAGACATGTTCGACCAAGATGTCACTTGGTTGTGACCCTTTCTTATCTTTAACCGATCCATAACTAATCGGTGCTTCAAACATTAATGTATCGGTATAATGATAACAGTGCTTATACCCGATAATGAATCGTTTAATGCTTATGAACATACCTGATGATGAATCGGTATTATGAATCAGTTAATGCTTATGAACATACCCGATGGTGAATCAGTATCATGAATCGGTTAATGCTTATGAACACATCCGATCATGAATCAATATTTGTTAATTGTTTCAGACAAAACATACCCAATAATGAATCGGTATGAAAGCATATAATATAAAGTAAACAGTAACAATTACGGTTAGCATTATATGCTATTGGGTTAATACCCCGATAGCATATTAATGCTGATTCATATATGAATCGACATTAGTATGCTATCGGGTTAGTAGCCCGATAGCCCTTTAGATTGACACTTAACATAGTTAAGTAGATCGTCAATCTAATTCATCATTATCCAATATCAATAGCATAATTATGATCAATGTTATAGTCTGATAAACATAAAGCATGAATAAGTAAACTAATAACAGAGTAGAGAGTTTAGGAGAGTCTTATCTTGCAGAAGCTACTAATGCATTAACACTCCCTCTTAGCTTTTGGAAGATACATAAAGTAACCTGCATCACATTTCTTTTCATAATGTCAGTCTCCAAGAATATATATCATCTATACATATGATATGAAGTATCATCAGGACATAGGATAGAGATATAAGATTTTACTCTAAGTATGTATCACCCAATCATGTGATATAAAGAATTCATCATTTTATTATAACAAAATATCACCTAGACACGTGATATTAGTATTGCCTAAACACGCAATACTGAGGATAAACATATGAGGATGGTTAAATTCTCATCTTATCCATATTGTGATATGTACACAAACATTTTATTCAAAAGTTTTATCACAACATCATCATGGCACATCCATGACATACTAGAGATCCAACATGATAACTGGTTTGAGAATCATAAGATAATCACCTTATGATGTTTGCATACAAGTGTTCATAATCTGAGAGATCGTCACCTCTTAGATATGAACACAGGGGGTAAACCCATAATGTCTCAACATGACAAAAGAAGTTTACATTTTCAACATCTTATTTACAAAGCAGATTACCTTTCTATCATACCTAAACCTTTTCTGAAGTGATCAACCTTCACTCTAGAAAGTGGTTTGGTCAGAATATCTGCAGTCTGATCTCCCATACTAACATATTCTAATTTGATCACATTTTTGTCTACCATGTCTCGTACATAATGGTATGGGATCTCAATATGTTTGGATCTATCATGGAATACTGGATTCACTGAAAGTTTTATGCAACTTTGATTGTCACAGTGGATGATTGTAGGTTTCATTGGATCACCAAACAATCCCACAAGCAACTTTCTAAGCCACACCGCTTCTCGGGTGGCCATGGAAGTTGCAATGTATTTGGCCTCGGTGGAACTTTGTGCTATAGAAGACTACTTTCTACTGATCCAGGATATCATGGCTGATCCCAAATTGAAGCAGCACCCAGAGGTGCTTTTCCGATCAGTCACATTTCCAGCCTAATCTGAATCTAAGAATCCATGTAGATTAAGATCAATTTTCTTATACTTGAGACCAAGGTTTAAGGTGCCTTGTAGATATCTCATAATGTGGTTTACTGCTACCAAGTGTATCTCCTTTGGCTCACACATAAAATGACTCAAGGCATTTACTGCATAGCATATATCTGGTCTTGTATTTACCAGATACATAAGAGACCCAATCATTTGCCTGTATAGAGTGGGGTCAGTAGGTGGTGATTCTGCTGCTACTTCTTTGAGTTTATGAAGATTGGTCTCCATTGGAGGGGTCATAGGTCTGCAGTTAAGCATTCCAAATCTCTTCAGAATGTCTAATGTATACTTACCTTGGTTTAGAACAATGTTATCAAGACTCTGCCATACTTCCAACCCTAGGAAATAATGAAGGAATCTCAAGTCCTTCATATCAAATTCTTTGGATAGCTCTTTCTTGCATTGTTCTATAAGGTGATCTTCTCCAGAGATTAATAAGTCATCAACATATAAAATTATTATTAGCATATCACCTTTGTTCTGTTTGTAGTAGAGATTAGGATCTACATCATTTTTAGAGAAGCCTAGTTTTGATAGATATGTGTCAATTCTTTCATACCAGACCCTGGGAGCCTGTTTTAGCCCATATAGAACTTTCTTGAGTATGCACACATGAGATTCTGCATGATGGATCTCAAACCCCTCAGGTTGCTCTAGGTATACTTCTTCAGATATCTCTCCATTAAGAAAAGTTGTCTTTACATCCATTTGATGTACCTTCCATCCCTTAGCTGCTGCAATGGCTAGTACAGCCCTGACTGAGGTATATCTGGCTACAGGAGCAAATGTTTCTTCATATTCTATCCCTTCCTTTTGAGAGAATCCTCTGGCTACAAATCTTGCCTTGTATTTTTCAATGCTACCATCTGCTGCATGTTTGATCTTAAAAAGCCATTTAGAAGAAACAATAGACTTCTTAGTTGGCCTAGGAACAATTTCCCATACATCATTTTTCATTATGGATTGATACTCTTCAGACATAGCATATTTCCATACTTGATGTTTAAGGGCATCTATCACATTGTCAGGTTTGTTTTTAGATAGATCATTCATAAGAGCAACATAACTAGTAAATTTATTAGGTCTTTTGCTTTCTTTGAAGGTTCCAGAAGGAGCAGCAAACCTCTGAGCTTCTTCTACTATTTTGGTGGCCCATAGTGGTCTTTTCTTGAGATTTCTAGGTGAGTTTTCATTTTCATTTTTAGTTTCATCTAGATTCTCCCTCTGAAACTCAGGGGCAGGATTTTCATCTAAGTTAGAGGTGGGTACATAGATTTCAGGTTCTATGAAGTTCTGAGCTCTTTTGAAAGCTAGATCCTCTTCAAATATTACATCCCTAATTAGTTCAATATTTCTTTGACCAGGTACATAGATTCTATAGGCTTTGGAGGTTTCACTATATCCTACAAGTAATCCCTTTTTCCAGAAGGCTCTAGTTTTAGTCTCTTTTCTTTAGGTATATGGATATAGATAGGGCATCCAAATATCCTAAGGTGGCTAATATCAGGCTTAATCTTAGTGAATACTTCTTGAGGAGTTTTGTCCTCAAGATGGGAGTGAGGGCACCTGTTCTGTATATATACAATGGTGCTGGATGCTTCAACCCAGAGATTTGTGTTAAGGTTTTGATCTAGGATCATGGCCTTGGCAGCTTCAACTATGGTCCTATTTTTCCTTTCCGCTACCCCATTTTGTTGAGGGTTATAAGGTATAGTAAGCTCTCTCTTAATCCCATTATCTCTACAAAATTCTTTAAATGAATCTGATGTGTATTCTCCCCCATTGTCGGTTCTTAGGGTTTTAACTTTGTTTCCTGAGTGGTTTTCAGTTAGTGATTTAAATTCTTTAAATCTAGAGAGGATCTCTTCTGATTCTTTACTTTTTAGAAAGTAGATCCAAGTCTTCCTAGAGTAGTCATCAACAAATATTACATAATACAAGAATCCCCCTAGATAGGATAAAGACATAGGTCTGCATACATCAGAATGAACTAATTCTAGAATTTTGCTAGTTTTCCTAGTACTATTTTGAAATGTACCTTTAGTATTCTTACCTAGGGCACATCCTTTGCATGCCCCTAAATGATCTTGCTTTAACTTGGGTAGACCTGTGACAAGGTTTCCCATCGGAGATAGAGCTCTAAAATTCAGATGACCTAATCTTCTATGCCAAACTTCATTTGCATTAGTGGCTTCATGGATTAGGGCTAGATTAGGTTCTGTGCACAGTTCATACAGATAACCCCGTCTCTATCCAATGGTCTTTGCCTTCTTGATGGAGGAGTTCTTTGGCCAAGCCAATACTTTGTTGTCCATGAATTTCACTCTGTATCTGTTATCTTCTAGTGCCGATATAGAGACTAGATTTCTTTTGATGCCAGGGACATATAGTACTCCTTCAAGCCGCAAGGTTATGCCTGTCTTCAATTTGATGGTACAGGTTCCTACTCCTCTGACTGGATGTGTGGAGTCATCTCCAATGGTTACATCCTCATCACTATCCTCTGTCATGGAATCAAGTACTTCTCTAAACCCAGTGATGTGCCTGGATGAACCACTGTCAATCACCCATGAGTTGATTTTGTTAGAAGTTTGACTTGTGAGTGTTGAGTAGAATACGTATTTCCTGGAGTCATCTTCCCCTTTAGTCTTTCCTACTTTAACAAATGTAGCATGTTTCTTTGTTCTTTCTGGGCATTTTGCAACGAAGTGTCCGAACTGATCAGATCTGTAACATTGAATGTGAGATAAGTCCTTCTTTGAAGTATTCTTGCCTTGACGACCTTTTCTCTTTCTGAACTACCTTTTCTTGTTATGCTTGGTGGTGTTGGTGTTTAGAACTTGTAGGTCTTCATCTATATTCTTGTGTTTCATTCCCATCTTGTTCAATCTTGATTCTTCTTGGAGACAGTCATCCCTTAATCTTTCAAACTTGGGATATTTGGACCTTACACTGATGCCTTGGACGAATGTACTCCATCCACTAGGCAACCCATCTAAAGCAATGAGTGTTAACTCTTTGCTTTGGATCTCATAGTCCACAGTTGCAAGTTCATCTTTTAGAACTGATATCCTCATAAAGTAGGCATTGATTGTCTCCCCTTTGTTCATGGTGATGTGATTTATTTCTCATTTTGATGCTAGAGTTCGACTTGCATTCGATATCTCAAATGTGCTTTCAAGAGCTTTGAACATTTTATAGGTTGTTTGATGTTCTCTTATGATGGGCATTATGTTGTTTCTTACCCCATCAACTATTATTTTTATTACCTTTTCATTTCCCTCAATCCATGCTGATTTATCAGGTTCATTTTTGGGTTGAACATTTTTGGTTTGAACAAACGAATCCACTTTGTTCTCCTTTAAGATCATTTGAATTTTGAATTTCCAGGCTCAAAAATCATCGCCACCTCCGAGTCTGTCTTCGAATCTGATAGCACTGGCCATTTGAAGAAATGTGATGTAGTATATAAACTTGTTCTTAAATTTGTTTCACGAAATTAAATAGCCTCGAGTTCGGTCAACTTGGCTTTGATACCATGTAAAAGTATTGTATTTTAATTTTGATATTATGGCTATGACACTAATATTGCTATCTTTATTTTACTACAGGTTAGGAGAATGAACATGTATCGATTTCAATGTCATTTCCTTTGGTTTGAATGATGTATAAGTAGAAGGGTGACCACGATCAAGTGGCACCTTGATCGGACATGTCTTTTAGACATGTCCAACCAAGATGTCACTTGGTCATGACCCTTACTTATCTTTAACCGATCCATAACTAATCGGTGCTTCAAACATTAATGTATCGGTATAGTGATAACAATGCTTATACCCGATAATGAATCGTTTAATGCTTATGAACATACCCGATGATGAATTGGTATTATGAATCAGTTAATGCTTATGAACATACCCAATGGTGAATTGGTATCATGAATCGGTTAATGCTTATGAACACATCCGATCATGAATCGATATTTGTTAATTGTATTAGATAAAACATACTCAATAATGAATCGGTATCAAAGCATATAATATAAAGTAAAGAGTAACAATTATGGTTAACATTATATGCTATCGGGTTAATACCCCGATAGTATATTAATGCTGATTCATATATGAATTGACATTAGTATGCTATCGGGTTAGTAGCCCGATAGCCCTTTAGATTGACGCTTAACATAGTTAAGTAGATTGTCAATCTAATCCATCATTATCCAATATCAATAGCATAATTATGATCAATGTTGTAGTCTGATAAACATAAAGCATGAATAAGTAAACTAATAACAGAGTAGAGAGTTTAGGAGAGTCTTATCTTGCAGAAGCTACTAATGCATTAACAGTACTGGTACTACAACATTCACTTCACTAGCTTCTGGCTTCACCGGTTCTAGTTCCAAAATTAGAATGTAAGGTTCATCATCCTTCTTTTCCTTACTAGTTTCTCCTGGAACTTTAGGACACTCATCCAATCAAACATCAACACTCTTAATGATTCTCTGTGTCTAGTTGTTGTAACATTTGTAGGCCTTAATCTTGGCGGAGTATCCAAGATATATGCCTTCATCACTCTTAGCCTCAAACTTACTAACATAGTCACCTCTCTTGATAAAACATTTACTACCAAAATTCTTAAAATAACTGACATTAGGTGATCTACCATACCACTATTCATAAGGAGTTTTATCCTTACCTCTCTTTACCAATATCTAGTTCATAGTGTAGACAGTTGTGCTGACAACTTCTCTCAAGAAAGTTTTTGCTACTCCTCCTTATATTAGCATCATTCTAGCAGCTTCAACAACTGATTGGTTGTTCCTCTCTATAATACCATTCTACTATGGTGTCCTCGGTGCAGAAAGATGCCTCTTAATTCCATTGTCTTCACAATATCTAGTGAATTCCTCTAAAGTAAATTCACCTCCTTGGTTAGTCCTCAGACACTTTATCTTCTTACCACTTTCCTTTTTAGCTAAGGCCCTGAATGCCTTGAATTTACTAAAGGCTTTTGTTTTGTCCTTCAAGAATGTGACCCACATTATTCTTAAGAAATCATCAGTGAAGATGATAAAATACCTATCACCTTGAATACTTTTAGTCCTTATTGGTCCACAAAGATCTGTATGAACCAAATATAACAAATATTCTGCTGAGAAAGATTTTCTCTTAAAAGTTGAGGATGTCATCTTTCCTAACTGGCATTCCTTGCACCGAGCATTCACTGGTTTGTCCAATTGAGGCAAACCTCTTACTGACTTGGACTTACTGACTTTGACAATCTTATCAAAATTTATATAAAAAAATCTGCGATGGCAAAGCCAACTCTCATCTACTTTAGCAATTAAACATTTTTTGACTTTATGATTTAGGTGAAACAAATTACCTTTTGTCTACTTATTGGTTGCAATTAGTTCACCTTTTCTCCCATAGATTTTGCACATTCCATTCTTGAATTCCAATGGATAACCTCTTTCATTGAGTTGAGATACACTCAAAATATTGTGCTTTAATCCTTCAACCCAGTAGACATCATCTACACTGCTCTTTCCATTAAGAGAAATGGTTCCCTTTCCTTTTACCATGTAGGGTGTCATTTCCAAATCTCGCAACTCATCCATCAAATTCCTTCAAAGTAAGAAATTTACTCTAGTCACCAGTCATGTGGTGTGAACAACCACTATCTATGATCCAATAATGAGAACTATCCATGCGAGAAACTAATACCTTATGATCAGATGTTTCCTCTTTAATGGAAACAAAGTGTGTGGGGGAAAAAGCAAGACTAGGTTATCATGCCCTAATCCTACCTCTTGTCACACACTACGGAATACGAAAGAGCCTAGAGGTATCGCACAATTGGCTACTTCTTTTTGTGAAAGAGAGAGCCATAGGCTACCTATTAGGGTTTCTATTCCTTTGTTGTAATTGAAAGGTAAGATTATGCAAGTCCAATTCCTAACCCTAAAATGTAAGTATGAACTAACAACAAGACTTGCAGAATTGAACTTAGATAATGGAAAGCTGTAAACACAGGGATAAAACAAGAATGCAAATGCGTACCCGGAGTCAAAATCAGACTGAAAATGTTCGGGATGGGGGCGCGGGCGCCACTGTCCTGATTCTACACCTGAAACTGCACCGAAAACTGCTGATTTGCACTCTGGAACATTGTCGGAAAGCTATCTGCCCGGAGGACCAGGGCGCCCAGCGCCTCTGTCCCAGGGACCAGGGCACCTAGTGCCCCTGTCCTGGTAGGACTAGGGCACCCAGCACCCCTGTCCCAGTCTTCTGCTCTGCAATTTGATACAGAGTGCTGTCTCAACCTGTTCTCTCTGGATCTATATCCTGCGGCGTCGTCCGAGTCCCGAAACCTGCACTTATATCTGAAAAAGGGGGTATGGGCAGCTATATAGGGTTTTGCCTTAGTCAAACCCCTACTTCGGTGATTTCCACCTCCACGAATAGCCAAGTTGTTTTGTAAAATGTATTGTGTGTGCAGACCTAGTGTGTGTGCAAGGTCCTAAAATGCAAGAAAGCAAACTAGAGCAACCTAGAAAGTAAACCCTAATTGCTTGTAAATGATAATGTAAATGCTCTAAATCAAGATGCAAAGTGATCTAAAGCATGAATGAAGGATATATTGAAGCTTTATGTAAAGACATGAAAACAACATGAAATCATACCCAACCCTCAAGGGAGAGGTACAAGCCAATCTTCAGTCGGTAATCTCCTATTGTTCTTCAATGTCTTCCAAGACCTAAATGGATGAATGGAATTGATAAATGCTTGATAGAGGGATGTTGTAAGATGTTGAAGTCTTCAAAGATCTACTCTTTCGCTGCATATGAGGTTCCTGGAAACAAAAATCCGATCCTTTCAAATGAAGAAAGAGAGCTCTTATGTATGAAACCCTAGGTCGCAAATTCGTCTTTTGGCCGACCTAGAGATCAAATATCCCACCAATTTCTTGGGGTTAAGCTTTATTTTATGATTGGATCGTGCTCCTAAAATTTCGGGAAAAATGTCTAGGACCGTGTGCACTCCGGGCGCCATGGTCCCGACAACTTTTCACCAAATTTTTAGGGCCGTCAGATATGATGATTTCAGAGAGAATCCCAAAGTTACAGGTGATTTCGAGATGTTTTGACCCTCGAAATCAAGCCCCCAAGCTCAGAATAGGGCCTAATTAGGGTTTTTGATTAAGTGATGTATTGGAGGAATAAAATGAAAGGGGCACACTTTAATGAAAGGGCCCGACTTTATGATGTGGAAAATGATGAAATAGAACCTTTAGACCTAATTAATTTGATTAATTAAGTGCTAAAGGGGAAATGCAATGCAAAATGCAACTGCGCCAAGGCGGGTGCTAAACTAGGTGTTAAATTGTACTGCTTTAGCAAGTGCGTACAATTTATGACGTTACATTTAGCTCCCACTTTAGCGGTCATATGAGTACTACGTGCATATACAAGCTAAAGTACAGAAAGGTAAACATCATTTGAAAAAAGGATATATCCATAAGTTGTCGGACGAAGCCCCCAGCGGTATCTGCAGTACACAGTTAGGAACCGCACCCTACAAAACACATGTTAGATCACAAAATCACCTAATGCTTACTAAGGAAGGTGATGAAATTTGCGAGTAGCTATATGCCCCCCCCTGTTTCGACTTGCTTATTAGGGAGGTGAAACAGGGTAGCATGTTTACTTACGACAAATTGTGTAAGAGAGTATTGATGAGGGATGTTCACTGAAAAGGCTTCATTAGAGCACTTTTTGGAACATCTCGAGAGTAGGGGAATGAAAATACGATTCCTACGCAACAAACGGTTCGAAAATCGCATCTCCCAAACTCAAGTTATGATGAAATGAGTGAAAGAGGAAAATTAGGGTTTTGAAAGTAAAGGTAAAGGAATGAACGTATATACCTTGAAAGAGACATTTGCATTTGTCACTTTGTTGATTCTGAGTACTGTTCGTTGCAGCGGAGCCCACATAGCCATCATCATTCCTTCACGATGACCGGAGCGTCCCACGAGGGTTGAGATCTTGTGACAGGCCGTGATCGACGACGAGCCACTGGACGAGGTGAGTTGACTAAACTTTGACTTTTGATTTTCTGCATTTTGACTTTTCTGTGATCATTTGCGGGCCCTGAAGGCTGACCTAGGCCCCACCCAGGGCGCCATGGTCCCCCTAGGGTGCCATGGTCCCTGTGGGGCGCCCTGGTCCCCCCAGGGCACCATGGTCCCCTCAGGGCGCCATGGTCCCCTCAGGGCGCCATGGCCCCTGACAGGGCGCCATGGCCCCTGACAGGGCGCCATGGTCCCAATCAGGGCTTGGCATATGATGTTCGATAGTTTGCATGAGTGATTTTGATGATCGAGTACTGATTACGGTTATGTTTTTGTGTTGCAGGGCCTTCCGTACATGAGAGAGCATACAATGGGACATATTCTTCATAGTTTGCGAGACCAGATTCCGCGGCTTACTCAGGCAGAGAGAGACACATTGTCGATAGTAGGATTATGGTATGTGATCCTCATGCCAGCCATTCGGTTCCATCCTGCAATGCTGATGGCATTGATGGAGCGATGGGATCCTGACACATGCACATTTCATCTTCCAGTAGGGGAGCTGACGGTTACACTCAAGGATGTGTACCGTATACTTCGTCTTCCTATCAGAGGAGCGACTGCTACATACGCGACCGATCGGTCAGCAGAGGATCATCAGAGGGAGCAGGTATATTGCATAGGGAGAGTCATGTTGAGCGAGACGAGAGGTCGCATCATGGTCAGCTGGCTCTTACATCCTACAGGGGAGGTACCCCTTCTGAGATGCCTTATGATCGCCATCATAGCACTAGCTGTTTGCCCTAATGGGCGAGGCACGCACATGCATGGGGGTCTCACATGGTGCATCAGAGCGATGGAGAGACACAGGAGAGTGTATGCTTGGGGTCGGAGTATGCTTGCACATCTCTATCACGACCTTGAGGAGTATGTATTTGGACAGGGTTGCAGTTTGATGACATGCACACTTCTACAGGTATGGATTTTAGAGCACTTCACATGCACCAGGCCTGTTGGCTTTCCGCTGAGTATAGCTAGTGAGAGACCTAGGGTGTTTGCTTATCCACTTACCAGCGAGTGGAGATTTGGAGATCTGTTATATTGGAGAGTGATTTTTGATAGACCGACAGCCAAGGTGACAGTGTGGAGACCTTACCTGCGGATGCACAGATGGGATGGGATGGAGAGACAGTTAGCATGCTTACAGAGGAACCACCTATTGTAGGGACGATATTCACACATCATAGTCCCTTTCTACTTTGACCGAGTACAGAGGCAGTTTGGGCTAGAGCAGTGTGTTCTAGCCGATGTGCCCATCTATACTCGACACTCACGGGTCCTTCCCAAACCTAGAGCAGTAGCGAGACCGACGATAGATGACATCGAGACTATAGATATAGAGGGATCTGATCAGGATGTAGTCACTGATTATTCTACAGAGCCTGGAGCACAGCGCAGGTATGTCTCATGGTTTATGAGATCATATCCAGGTCCTATCTTTCCACCGGATCACCCGACAGGCCATCCAGGCCCGTGGAGACATGGAGACCGAGATGAGGACCAGGGATCCAGGTCAGAGGAGCCAAAGGAGGGAGAGGGTCATGAGGAGGCGGGAGATCCTGATCTACCTACAGGCGATCAGCCCAGCGCCGAGGAGGAGGAGGACACAGATAGAGATGAAGACGAGGAGGAGAGAACTGATGATGAGGAGAACGAGGATGCAGATGAGGATGAGGATGTGGATGAGGATAGAGATGATGAGGAGGAGTCAGATGCAGCTCCTCACCATTCAGGGGATGATACCATAGCTCTGGATCCTCCTCTTATTCCCCGACAGGAGGAACATGAGGCGATACGGAGACCTGTTCCTAGTACCGTCCAGCCTACACCCATCATGCACAGATTAGTCGAGCGAGGGGAGCCTAGTAGATCCCAATCACAGATGCTACCATATCATGATCCCCACTGGCGTGAGGGAGACCCAGGTATAGTAGGTTTATATTGATTGGTTAATGTTTTGATGATATAGAATGGTACTAATACAAAAATCTATTCTACTGCCACAGCTAATGTGCAGGAGTGGCGTTCCCTGATTCAGCAGGCAGTGACAGACATTTCCACGATAGCACAGATCCCCAGTTCCTCACAGATTGCCTATAGGCCTCAGGGGAACGCGGGTCGGCATGAGGACTTGTTTTCCCCATTCCGAGTTCAGGTAAACATATGGAGGGAGAGAGAGAGAGTCCTATCAGAGGACCTTCAGCGGGCGCGGTGAGATCTAGCAGCAGCTCAGGCCGAGGCTACCACCTATCGCGCGATCCTTATGGATAGGGATCGTAGGAGTTCCTCTCGGAGTCACTCACGGTCTGTATCGCGCTACACACCCATGGGTCCACCTTCACGGCCAGATCAGGAGGGAGCGTCCAGCCGACACTCTCCAGCCACTAGTCCTAGGGATAGGAGATGATTTTATGATGTAGGAGAGGTCACATTTTGGATGCATAGTGACCTATATTTGTATACGATCCACATATATATATGTATATATACATGCTTCTCTTTTGTCTCAAATGTGTTATCTTTAATGCTTAAAACAATGTATATTTTGCTTTGATTAAATCTAATACATTTGGTAAATGTACATGTATGTTCAGAATTTAATTTCCATATGATTGATTTCTCAATGCACCATGATTAAATTGATACATGTGTGACTTAATTAAATATTTAATCAAGTACTACATTGATGATAGGGAAGAAATATGCATTAAGTCTAAGAATCATATAACTAACGTGATTTAATTTTGAACTTAAACACAACATGATACGACTCTACTTAACACATAAAGACACTGTATAATATGCTAGCATAATGGAAATGTAAATCTTTTACAACTTACATAAATGAATTCAAGACAAACCATGAAGTAAGGAAACACGCTTGTCAAGAATGAAGCAATATAGATTAAACATCATAACATTTAATTCTATTTTACTCTAATTAGGAGATACTAACATATTACCCAATGTTGAAGAACTGAAAAGAAGATAAATAAGGAATGAAGAATTAAGCATAATATCTATGCAAGTGCATAGCATTTATAGGTTCTTTAAGAGGCGTACCATCTACATCTGCTATTTTGTAAGCACCTGATCCATAATCTTCAATAACGATGTATGGTCCAAGCCAATTAGGACTAAATTTTCCCTTTTCTGCAGGTAAGGCATTCACATTGCGCTGATTCTCATAGAGGACTAAGTCACCTACTGAGAAGGAACGTTGAATAACCTTATCATTATAGCTTCATTGTAGAGTTTTGTGATACGCTTGAATATGCTCAAGAGCGTTTATACGCTGTTCATCAAGCATCTCAAGCTGTTGAAGTCGTTGTTCTCTATAAGAGTCATCATCTACTATACCTTTGAGAGAAACCCTAAGTGATGGAATCTCTAACTCTAAAGGCATAATAACGTCAGCACCATAAACAAGATTATAAGGAGTAGTTCCTGTAGCAATTCATACACTCGTTTGGTAGGCCCAAAGAGCATAGATTAGCTGGTTACTCCAATCCTTACCATGCTTATTCACGGTTTTACGAAGAATTTGTTCGATTATCTTATTGGATGATTCGTCTTGACCATTTGACTGAGGATAGTATGGTGTAGAAAATCGATGTTTGATATGATACTTCTCGAGGAATTTCTTCACGTCCTTGTTCTTAAATGATGTCCCATTATCTGAGATTATAGTAGAAGGTATCCCGAATCGAGAAATGATGTTTTCTAGAAGAAATTGACAAATCACTTCAGCAGTGGTAGAGCGAAGGGGAATAGCTTCTACCCACTTCGTAAAGTAATCTGTTGCAGTTATAATGAAGGTGTGTCCTTGAGATGAAGGAGGAGAGATTTTACCAATAAGATCCAAACCCCATGCGGAAAAAGGCCAAGAAGCTACTTGAGAATGGAGTTCTTGGGCAGGAGCATGAATCAAATTATTATGTTGTTGACATTGATGACATTTCTTAACAAATGAAAAAGAATCCTTTTGCATAGTTTGCCAATAGTATCCCATACGAAGCAATCTATGAACCAAGGATTTGCCTCCAAAATGCCCCCCACAGGCACCTGAATGCACCTCTTCAAGAGCAACGGGGATTTCTGATTTGTTAAGACAGCGAAGGAGAAGACCATCATAACCCCTTCGGTAAAGGACATTAGAAAGAATGATATATCTAGTAGACAACTTGCGGATTCTAGCCCTAGTCTTTCTATTAGCGGAATCAGGAAAGGTACCATCAGTCAAATATCTTACGATATGCGAATACCATTCGTCTGAATCTACAAAGTCACAACATGTTACCAAGCTAGAATCGTCTACAATAGCTGGAGAAATAAGGTTGTGAATAACAAATTTAAGATCAACCACAGGGTCCTCTAAAGATACAAGAGAAGCCACACATGCCATCGGGTCCGCATGTCGATTATCTTTTCGAGGAACCGGTTCCATGGTATAAGAATCGAATTTTTGTAATAAAGAAATGGCAAGGTCTTTATATTGTGATAATTTGTCTTGTTTTGCTTGATACAGTCCTGTTACTTGTCTTATAATCAATTGAGAATCTCCATAAATATGTATGTGCTTTATATTCAGAGCTAAGGCTGCTTTTATTCCCGCTATAAGAGCCTCATACTCAGCAATGTTATTGGTACACAGGAAATTTAGACAATAGGATAAGGGAATAGGTTTCCTTGTAGGAGAAATCAGGACAACACCTGCCCCCGATCCCGTACGACACTTAGAACCATCAAAATATAATTCCCAAGTTTCATCTTTCTCTATGGAAAGAATGAAGTCATCGGGAAAAGACTCAGAGTTAGGGAAGGAGAAAGGTGAAGGGGCCTCAACTAAGTGGTCGGTCAATGCTTGCCCTTTAATTGCTCTTTGTGAAACAAATTTAAGGTCAAATTCAGTTAACATCATAACCCACTTAGCTAGGCATCCTAATAAATCAGTTTTAGAGAAAAGATGCTTCAACGGATCAAACTTTACCATGACGTGGACTTCTGAGTTTAAGAGATAATGTCTCAATTTCTGAGTTGCAAACACCAAGGCCAAGCATTGTCTTTCTATCGCAGAATATTGGGTCTCATAATCGAGTAAGGTACGACTTATGTAATAAACCAGACATTCTTTACCATCTTTATCATGTTGTGCCAATAATGTTGCAAGAGCATGAGAGGATGCAGCCGTATAAATAAGGAAAGGTTTAGAAGGTTCAGCTGGTCGAAGGATAGGAGGATTAGTTAAATACATTTTTAAATCTTCAAATGCTTGTTGACAATCCTCATTCCATTGAAAAGTGATATTCTTTTTGAGAAGTTGAGTGAAAGGAAAAGTACGATCCGCAAGTTGAGATACAAACCTACAAATAGCTTGAATCTTTCCTTGTAAGCTTTTAAGTTGAGACACATTTCTAGGAGGTGGCATGTTGACAATAGCATCTATTTTCTTAGTGTCCACCTCAATCCCACGATGCGAAACTATGAATCCTAATAGTTTTCCACTATGCACACCAAAAACACATTTACGGGGATTCAAGCACATGTGATATTTACGAATCCTTTCAAAGATTTGACGAAGGATTTTAATATGATCCATGCGAAGAAAGGATTTGGCTAAAATGTCATCAACATAATCCTCTAAAATCTTATGCATATAATCATGAAAGATAAGGGTCATCGCTCGTTGATAAGTTACACCGGCATTTTTAAGTCCAAAAGGCATCATTATCCAACAAAACGTACCCCAAGGAGTAGTGAAAGCGGTTTTGAATTGATCTTGAGGGTTAATAAAAATTTGATTGTATCTTGAAAAACCATCCATGAAGGATAACAAGGCATGTCCTGCCGTAGAATCAACTATCATGTCAATGTTTGGAAGAGGAAAATCATCTTTTAAAGAAGCCTTATTTAGATCCCGAAAGTCGGTACACATTCTTTTTTTGTTATCTGGTTTAGCCACAACGACAATATTTGAAATCCATGGGGAATAGTCAATAGGGCGGATAAATCCAGCCTCTAATAACTTTTCAATCTCAGCCTTAACAAGCAAAGCTACCTTAGGATTCATTTTTTGAATCTTTTGTTTCACTGGCTTAGCATCAGGAACTAAGACAATGTTATGAGTAACAATCTTAGGATCTATACCAGGCATGTCAGAGTATGTCCAAGCAAAGATCTCGGGGAATTCATGCAATAAATCTTCATATTGTTTTTGTTCCTCTCCATCCAAACATTTTCCAATTTTAATAACTTTCTCTTCATTGCAAGGATCCATCTTAACATTAGTGGTGTCACTTATGAGAAGATTGCTTTGTTGAGGAGTATCCTTTAGCTGAGGGAATTCTTTCACAATCTCATCATTATCTGTCTCTTTTCCAAAGTAGGCTTCAGTGTTTAAACAGTAAGGGAGTCCCCTATTGTGATGATAACGAGGAAGAGTGTCATATGCTCCTAAAAATTCAGCTAAAGCGTCATCGGTAGGGAAAATGTCAAAAGCACAAGCACACAAAGGATCCCCATCAATGTACTCGGGGTGTTGCATTGATAGAGAGGTAGAAATAACATTAACACTAATGCATGGTCTTTTAGAAGCTTTAGTGCGCTTGCAGGGATTATAGCCAAGTCCAAAGGCATAACTGTGAAAATTAGTCTCTAGAGGAACTTTTATCCCTTGTTCATGAACACCGCAACCATTTCCATGATACCCATGCTTAGCAAAAATGAGAAAACCACGACCATAACGATCAGCCATTTTAGGAAGAGAAGGTGGTTTTTCATAAGACAAAGAATCAAACTCTTCATAATTAGAGGTGTGAGGAGAAGAAGTTTGAGAAGCGGCCACAAAATTATTACTCATAGGTTCGGGTAAGATTGATTGATTTTTAGCTTCTTCCTTCTTTTCAACTTTAAGCTCTCTAGAAGGAACCTTATATTCACCTACAAAGGTGGGATTAAAATCAAGAGATCCCCAATCGTCTTCTTCGAGGATCTTCCTAGGATCAAAATCCTTCTTATGTGTAGTTTCAAGTCGCGAAGAATCTTCTTCAAGAGCTCCAGACTCATCCGAAGAATTTTGATCATCGGAGAGCGAGGATTCACCAATAGGTATCTTATTTAAAGAGTCATCACTAGATGAGGACGGCTTAGAAGAACCCCCCTTGGAAGTAGATGTTTGCAAACAAGGTTGAAAATTAGTATCACCTATCAAGGTATATGTCTTATTGTTATAAATAAATTTAACTTGTCTATGCAATGTAGAGGGGACAGCTTGCATACTGTGAATCCAAGGTCTCCCTAGTAGCAAGTTGTACGTTAGATTTCTCGACATAACATGGATAGGTGTAGGCAAAGTAACAGGCCCCACTGTGATGGGTAAGGTGATAGTACCTAATGAAGTTTTAGCCACATTATCAAAGCCTCGAATAGGATGAGAATCCGGTTCAATTAAGGATGTATCCACATTCATCTTATGCAAAAGATTAATGCTACACACATTAAGACCAGACCCATTATCTACTAGTGTTCACCTTATAGCAGTGTCTTTCATGATAACCACAATCATCAAGGGATCATATTGATGTTGGATTTCACTAGTAGGCAACTCATCTTGGGTAAACACAATTTGAGCTTTAGGATTCATCACAGAGTTAACCAAAGATGCTATATTACTAGATGTATTCGGTGGAGGAACATTCAAATCTTTCAAGGCATCTTGTAACATTCCATGATGAGCGGAAGAAGTTTGAATCAAATCCCAAAGGGATATCTTAGCAGGGGTAGCTTTAAGTTGTTCTATGAGATCATATTCCTTACTAAGAACTTGCGAAATACGGGGAGCTTGTGGAAGAATCGGTTGAGGATTCGGAAGAGAAACTGGGATAACAGGAGGAGGACTAGGCTGCCTATTATTTTTGGTATGATAAGTATGGGCAACCGCATGATAACTCTCTCTAGTTATTTGCTTGGCATAATTATAAGGACTTATAGGTTTTCTTCCTTGCACAGTGATGATTGGTTTATTCGGAGTACGAAAGGAATCATGATCATACCCCCCTTGGATAGTAAGGAGAGGTGTTTTAGGACTTTGAAAGGTGGGAGAAGGATAAGCTCCTTGGACTTCAAAGAGAGGCTTTTCATGCTCATTCAAGTTTATCATGTTAACTAATTTAGAAGTCTTGTTTTTGTTTAGAGATTTCGATAAAGCCACAAAGTCATCAAGAGCATCATCCAACAAAGGATGATCATATCTATTAAAAGATTTATATTTTGATTCAAAAGGAGACATCTCCTCATAGAGGGGATTGTTGAAAACAACCATGTTACTAGATTTAGTGGAAGAGTTGATAGGAATGTACCCTTGAGAGGACTCATTCAACTTATCTTTCTCATCACAATGAAATGGCATAGTAACAAGGTTTATGAGTTTTTGGTAAAATGAAGGTTTGGCATCTTTAGGGTTCAAAAACTCATCTAAAGCTTCATCTAATTCATCTTGGCTATACTCATAATAATCATCATAAGCATGAACATTTTGCAAATAAAAGTCTGACATTTTGAAATAAAAAGTGCATGAAATTTAAACACACAATGCAAAGAAACACACTCTTTTTTTTTCTTTTTTCTTTTTAATGAAAATGAAATGAAAACACACTAAATCTAGATCTAGATCTAATAGATGCAATGCAAGAAGAAGCAATGATAGATTCATGTCGGGTTCACCAAAAATGTGTGGGGGAAAAAGCAAGACTAGGTTATCATGCCCTAATCCTACCTCTTGTCACACACTACGGAATACGAAAGAGCCTAGAGGTATCGCACAATTGGCTACTTATTTTTGTGAAAGAGAGAGCCATGGGCTACCTATTAGGGTTTCTATTCCTTTGTTGTAATTGAAAGGTAAGATTATGCAAGTCCAATTCCTAACCCTAAAATGTAAGTATGAACTAACAACAAGATTTGTAGAATTGAACTTAGATAATGGAAAGCTGTAAACACAGGGATAAAACAAGAATGCAAATGCGTATCCGGAGTCAAAATCGGACTGAAAATGTTTGGGATGGGGGTGTGGGCGCCACTGTCCTGATTCTGCACCTGAAACTACACCGGAAACTGCTGATTTGCACTCTGGAACACTGTCGGAAAGCTGTCTGAAAGCTGTCTGCCCGGAGGACCAGGGCGCCCAGCGCCTCTGTCCCAGGGACCAGGGCGCCCAGCGCCCCTGTCTTGGCAAAACCAGGGTGCCCAGCGCCCCTGTCCCAGTCTTCTGCTCTGCAATTTGATACAGAGTGCTGTCTCGACCTTTTCTCTCTGGATCTATATCCTGCGACGTCGTCTGAGTCCCGAAACCTGCACTTATATCTGAAAAAGGGGGTATGGGTGGCTATATAGGGTTTTGCCTTAGTCAAACCCCCGCTTCGGTGATTTCCACCTCCACGAATAGCCAAGTTGTTTTGTAAAATGTATTGTGTGTGCAGACCTAGTGTGTGTGCAAGGTCCTAAAATGCAAGAAAGCAAACTAGAGCAACCTAGAAAGTAAACCCTAATTGCTTGTAAATGATAATGTAAATGCTCTAAATCAAGATGCAAAGTGATCTAAAGCATGAATGAAGGATATATTGAAGCTTTATGCAAAGACATGAAAACAACATGAAATCATACCCAACCCTCAAGGGAGAGGTACAAGCCAATCTTCAGTCGGTAATCTCCTATTGTTCTTCAATGTCTTCCAAGCCCTAAATGGATGAATGGAATTGATAAATGCTTGATAGAGGGATGTTGTAAGATGTTGAAGTCTTCAAAGATCTGCTCTTTCGCTACATATGAGGTTCCTGGAAACAAAAATCCGATCCTTTCAAATGAAGAAAGAGAGCTCTTATGTATGAAACCCTAGGTCGCAATTTCGTCTTTTGGCCGACCTAGAGATCGAATATCCCACCAATTTCTTGGGGTTAAGCTTTATTTTATGATTGGATCACGCTCCTAAAATTTTGGGAAAAATGTCCGGGACCGTGTGCACTCCGGGAGCCATGGTCCCGACAACTTTTCACCAAATTTTCAGGGCCGTCAGATATGATTATTTTAGAGAGAATCCCGAAGTTACAGGTGATTTCGAGATGTTTTGACCCCCGAAATCAAGCCCCCAAGCTCAGAATAGGGCCTAATTAGGGTTTTTGATTAAGTGATGTATTGGAGGAATAAAATGAAAGGGGCACACTTTAATGAAAGGGCCCGACTTTATGATGTGGAAAATGATGAAATAGAACCTTTAGACCTAATTAATTTGATTAATTAAGTGCTAAAGGGGAAATGCAATGCAAAATGCAACTGCGCCAAGGCGGGTGCTAAACTAGGTGTTAAATTGTACTGCTTTAGCAAGTGCGTACAATTTATGATGTTACACAAAGACAATGCCTTCATTAACATCTCCCTCAGATTCCTCATTAGTGATACCACCATCAACTACAATGAGACAATCCCTTTTGCCCTTTCCTTTGTACTTCTTGTACTTCTCATGCTTATGCTCATTGTCACCATTAGGACAGTTAGTTGCAATGTGTCCAATCTTGTTAAATGCAAAACACTTCAAAGGTAATTTACCTTTGTACTTACCGGTACCTCTGGGTAGCTTCTTGACCAACAATGCTTCAAGCTCAATCAAACTATCTTCATCATCAACTTCTCTGTTAGATCTAGACTCATAACTATGACTAACATCTCTTCTTTTCCTCATAGGTGGGTTAGAAATTGAAGGTCTAAATGCAGATTCAGATTTCTGAGCACTACCATCATAACCATTTAATTGAAATGCAGTAAGCTTACCAATAATGGAGTCAAGAGTTACCTTAGTTTTATCAATAAACTTTAGCTCCTAAATGGCTGCAACTCGGATAGCATAGACCATTAGAAGGGTTCTCAACACCTTATCAACCACTATGACATCCTCCACTTTATCACTATCACTTTTGATCTCACCAACTATCTCCTTGATCCTCTGACCATACTATTGTATATTCTCTCCTTCAGCCATCCGCATGTCATAAAATTCACCTCTCAGACTCTCTTCTTTGGCAATATTCACATGCTCATCACCGCTATAGATTTCCTCAAGTTTATTTGACACCTCATAAGAAATCTCTAGACCATGGACATCAACATACTCTGAATCAGACAAAGAGCTGATAATGGCCTCCAATGCTTGATTATTTTCTTGTTTCTCTTTCTTTTGATCATTAGTCATAGTCCCACTAGGTGCAACATATTGAGTAACAACATGTTCTCAGTATTGACTACCTAGACTCTTGATACATATTTTCATTCTATCACTCCAAATTATGTAGTTTTCCCTATTAAACTTCGGACCTTCTTTCTTCATCATGTTCTTCAAGATCTTTACCTCAAGCTGTTAGGCTTAGAAACTAAAGGACCAGAGATTATCTGATACTAATTGATGGTATGATGAATCAATAAGGATATAGACAACTACTGAGAGGGGGAGGGGTGATCAGTAGGTAGAAAATTGACTAACCTTTTACAAAACTAAAAAACAACCTCCCAAGTCAAACTCTAAACTAACTGGTTCAAACACTGAACTATCAAATGTAATATCACTGTCAAGTATACCGGTTGACTGTCATAACAGAATAATAGTATAACAGCTCTGAAACTCTCAAAACCTTTTAACCAAAAAATCCAAATACTTTACTGACAAAAGTAAAAGCACATTTCAGATTATTGTCGGTCATCTTGTCATATCTAAGTGCATGTAGCGGTTAAGCAAATTAACCATAGAAAACATAACCACAAAAATATTCACCACTTGACACAATGATTTTTACGTGGAAACCCAAATGGGAGAAACCACGACGGGGATGAATACCCATAGGTATTATGAACTTTTCTGAAGTTCCCCCTATTAGGAGCCAAGCCTGTTAAAGCTTTACAAAAAGTCCTGTTAAGAACAGATCCTGTTAGGGACCACTCGATTAAGGGATTCACTATAATGCCATATTAGAAGCAATACAATGTTAGGAGTAACCTCGGTAGAGGATTTGAAATCCAAGCTAATGGATCACTTGGTTAGAGGATTTAGATAGCACTAAGCCTATTAGAGCTTACTCGGTTAAGGGACTTGATTGTCGTAATTGTTAGAGAACAACAAGGGTTTGCTGATTTGGTAAATAGCACTACTTTGCTTGATCAAATCCTTTTCATGCTCCTATCTTCCTTTACACATACTACAGATACACCTTCTGGTTTGACAACCAATCACTCTTACATTCAACCAAAATTGCCAACACTACAACAAAACAACTCATCGACCTTTTAAGCAAAACAATAGGCCGGTAATACATCACAAACCTAAGATCTCATAGAGATTACAAACAAATTGGTTCAAGTATGATCATTGGAATATATAGAAATTATTGCACATGATTCAAGACAACCTCGACCACTCCTTGATCACCCCTTCATCAATACCTATAACTCATCACGCGGTTTCTACTTCATGCAATGTACTCACTCATTCCGAAGATAAAATCATTATCTCTACGCACCAAAAACCATTTGAAACTCTTCACATACAACATGAATACATGGCATAATAATTACCATTCATCATTTGATCAGAACCAAATACAACCGATTCACCAATGTCCATCGGTTAGGGTTTGGCACACATCAATAGATAGGGTTACCGGTTGATCTCACTACTTCTCAAGTAATACCAGTTTCCTTCACTATCTCATCTACTAGTTGCAAAACAACATCATAACAACATCATTACCAGTTATAATTGACATCAATGACAACATAATAGTTTATCAATGCAATCTTCATACAAATGGCAACATAGAGGTAGTGGAGTGCGTGGAAATACAGACCTTGCTGTGATGGAAATGTTGAGAGGAATTGAAGCCTGATTAGAAGTTGTTGAAATGACCCAAAGAAGAGGTCAACATATCAAAGATGTGAGTGAAGATGATGAAGAAGAAGTGGTTGGAGAATAAGGAGCAAACCCACCGGTGAATGATCCAGATGAAGAAAGGTTTATAAGAGCATTTTCAAGAGCGAATACCATACCACATTTTAGCGCCCACCAGATAATGATGGAAAGTTGGATCAGATGAATTATTGGATTGGATTACAGAGATGGAAAAGTATTTTGATTTTGAAGGAACTGTTGAAGATGAAAAGGTGAGAGATGGTTGCATTAAGTTGAAAGGACATGCATCTCTTTAGTGGGAACATTTGCAGGTTGATAGACAAATGAGAGGTAAAGAGAAGATTAAATCTTGGGAGCGGATGGTTAACAAGTTGAAATCAAAATTTATGCCTGCTGATTATCAAGTGAATTTATTTTAGAAGTTGCAAAACCTGAAGTAGAAGGAATCTAGTGTGAAGGAGTATACTGAAGCATTCTACATGTTGAATATCAGATCCAGACATACTGAAGATGAGATTGAACAAGTTGCTAGGTATTTGAATGGGTTGCGGATTTCCATACAAAATGAACTCAGTTTAATCAAGTTGCGGAGTGTTGAAGAAGCTTATCAATAAGCCCCAAAACCAAAGGAGAAGATGAACAAAAGACATGAGAAGAGACAAAGAGGTAGAGGTGGAAGGTTTTTTAGAGGAATATTTCAAGGGTGAATAAGTTATTCTGGAGGAAGAGGACCCTGTGCAAATTAGAACAAGGAAAAGGAAGTTAGGAAAGATGGTAGTTCATACTAGAAGGATGATAGAAATTTCTACTGGAGGAGAGAACCTGATGGTTACTGAAATGAGGGTTATGGAAAAGAAGACAAAAGACAAGATAAGATAGTGTTTATAGGAACCTGCTTTAAGTGTGAAGGAGAAGGACATTGTTTTTTTGAATGTAAGAAGACATAGAGCAGTGGGAGAGTAGCATTGGTAGAAGAAGACCATACTAGATCAACTAATAAACTAGAAGATGGAGAGCTATTGGTGATAAGGAGAGCATTGTGTCATACCGAGAATGATGAAGAACCCTTGTAGAGGAGGAATTTATTTAAGACCAAATGTAAGGTAACCGGTGAGTGTTGTAAAGTCATAATTGATAGTGGTAGTTCAGATAATCTTGTTTTAGAGGAGATGGTGAATAAGTTGAATTTGGAAAGATTGAAGCACCCTAAGCCTTATCAGATAGTGTGGATTCAAGATGATCATAAGATACTAGTAAGTGAATAGTGTTTGGTAAAATAAAAAATTGGAGCTTATCATGATGAAGTTTTGTGTGATATTATGCCTATGAATATTTGTCATATTTTGTTAGGAAGAGCTTGGCAATTTGATAGATAAGAAATGCATGATGGAAGGAAGAACATATACACTATTGTTGCAAATGGGATGAAGAAGACCTTGTTACCCATGGAGGAGCTCCTGAAGAGTGAAGTTTGTACAAGTGCTAGAATTTGTTTGGTGGATGGAAGGAAATTGCTAGATGGAATGAGACATGAGAATTTATGTTTTGCCTTATTTCATAAGAAGATTGAGAATTTGGATCATGAAGAAGAACAACCAGAGGAGATAAAGGAGTTGCTGACAGAGTATGGAGACATCATTTAAAATAATGCACCTAATGAATTACCCCATGTGAGAAGTATCGGTCATTGCATGTACCTAATTCCTAGAGCTAGTTTTCCTAATAAAGCAACACACTAGATGACACTGACAAAGAATGAAGAGTTGAATAAAAAAGTGTAGAAATTGTTGAGGAAATGTTTGATCAAAGAAGGTCTGAGTCCTTCTCTAGTGCCAGTAGTATTAGCACCTAAGAAGAATGGAGAATGGAGGATGTGTACTGATTCCAGAGCAATAAACAAGATCACAATGAAGTACCGATTTCCTTTGCCTAGGATGGATGACATAATGTATTTTTTGAGTTGTATCCAAATACTATACAAAGATAGACTTGAAGAGTGGATACCGTTAGATTAGAATCAGAGAAGGAGATGAGTGGAAGACAACATTCAAGAAGAATGAAGGACATTATGAATGATTGGTGATGCCTTTTGGATTGACTAATGCATCGAGTACTTTCATGATGTTGATGAATGGGGTATTGAAGAAATTCTTGGGAAAGTTTGTTATTGTATATTTGGATAACATTTTGATTTTCAGTAAGAGAAAGGAAGAACATTTATTGCATTTGAGAAAAGTTTTGCAGAGGTTGAGAGAAGAGAAGTTGTTGATAATTATTAAGAAGTGCAGTTTCATGAAGAAAGAATTAGTCTATTTGGGATTTGTGATATCTGCAAATGGGTCCTAAGAAGATAAGAGAAATTTTTAAATAGTCTACATTGGAAAGCATTGGAGAGGTAAGATCATTTCATGGATTGGCTAGTTTCCACCGGAAGTTTATCAGAAATTTCAGTTCAGTTTGTAGCCCTATGATAGAAGTAATGAGAGGAGATAGGAAGGATTTAAAGTGGACTAGCAAAGCAAATAGGAGTTTTAAATTGTTGAATCAGAAGCGAACTTAGCATCCTATGTTGGCTTTACTGGATTTTAGCAAAGTATTTCAAGTGGACTATGTTGCAAGTGGAAATGTAATTGGAGTTGTGTTAAGTCAGGAAGGAAGAGTAGTAGCTTATTTCAATGAGAAATTGAATGATGCGAGGAGATATTTTGTGTATGATCAGAAGTTTTATGCCATAGTTCAAGGATTGATGAAGTGGAGATAGTACTTGTTTCATAGAGAGTTTGTGTTATATATTGATCATAAAGCTTTGCAGTATTTGAACAGTCAGAGTAAGTTGAATCAGAGACATATGAGATGGGTAAAGTTGTTGCAGACTTATACCTTTGTGTTGAAGCACATAAGTGGAAAGTCAAATAAATTTGTTGATACATTGAGTAGAAGGAGGAATTTATTGACAGAAATAAGAGTGATAGTGTTAGGTTTTGAGGAATTGAAGACCTTGTATGAGGATAACCCGAATTTTGCGGAACCTTGGAAAGCATGTAAAGAACTGGTTATGGTGGACAAAAGTAAATGGTTAGATTATTTCATTCAAGATGAGTTGTTGTTCAAAGGAGTTCAATTGTGTATACCTAGGAGTTATATGAGGGAGAATATGATAAAGGAGAAGCATAGTGGAGGATTAGCCAACCACTTTGGCATTAATATGACGACAACATTGGTGAGTGAGAATTACTTTTGGCCTCAGATTCATAAGGATGTTAGGAAATTTGTGCAGAGCTACAAAATTTGTCAACTTGCAAAATGTATTAGTTAGAATGTTGGATTGTATATTCCTTTGACAGTTCCAGAGAGACCTTGGGAGGACATAAGCATGAATTTCATACTTGGATTACCTAAGACATAGAGAGGAAATTATTCTATACTTGTGGTCATTGATAGATTCTCAAAGATGACACATTTCATTCCTAGTAAGAAGACAACATATGCAGTGCATGTAACTGAATTATTTTTCAAGGAGGTGGTGAGATTACATGGATTACCTTAGAGCATAGTTTTAGACAAAGACACTAAGTTTGTTGGATATTTTTGGAGGACACTTTGGAAGAAGATGAAGAAAAATTTGAAATTTAGTTCTACTTTTCACCCACAGACTAACAGATAGACAAAAGTGGTAAGTGGGAGTTTGGGAAATTTGTTGAGATGCCTAGTTGGAGAGAAGACCGAAAGTTGGGACTTGATTCTTGCACAAGCAGAGTTTGCATACAAAAATTTAGTGAACATGAGTACCAAAAGAACACATTTTGAGATTATTACCGAAGTACACCCTAGAGGTATATTAGAGTTGAGGGATATCAGTAATGAAGATAAAAGGAGTGCAAAAGTGGAAGAATTTGCAGACCATATGAAGACATTGCATACTCAGGTTAAACAACAATTGGAAGACATGAACAGTAAGTATAAGGAGAAAGAAGATGAGAAGAGGAGACATAAGGAATTTGAAGTTGGAGATGAAGTGATGGTGTATTTGAGAAAAGAAAGATTTCTAGTTGGAACCTATAAAAAGTTGAAGATGAGGAAGTTTGGACCTTGTAAGATCTTGAAGAAATTTAGTTTCTGAAATGCATATGAAGAGGAGTTATGAGATAGCTTGGGTATTTCACCTATATTCAACATCGTAGACCTACATTAGTATGATGAAGAAGAATTCAGTCAAGACAGTGTTGCAGAATTGGAGAAGAAGATACCCCGGAAGTAACCAGATCAGATTGAAGACATTCTTGACATTAGGATTGGGTGTAGCACCCAAAGCAACCAATTCATAGAGTATCTTGTGAAGTGGAAGGAAAAACTAGTAGAAGATTCATCATGTGTTTCTCAAGCAGAGGTGGACCGTCTTGATTTTCCTTTGACCTCAACAAAGTGAGGGACTCACTTTTTTTTAACAACCCTGGATGTTTGATGCAAGAGCATCCCTAGTTCTTGGTAATCTTGCATCAACCAAAAATATTTTCCTTTCGGTTTGTTTGGGAACCTGTTTTGTAGTTTTAGCATTTCTTTGCATTTTCTCACAGGATCTTGTAGAGATGGATTTTGTTTTTGGACATGTTCTTCTACCTTATCCTATGTCTATGGGACATTTGGATCTATTTTCAGAAAGTTATCACTTCCAGAATCTAAGACAGTTTTTTGGATTAGAACACTGGAACCGCCTGGACGCATTTTCTACTAGAAAATCTTGCAGATCCTTTTCATAGATTGTGGAGCTTCAATTTGTTGTTTCCATCATTCCTTCGCATGTGGACGACCTTCCCTTAGGTCTGCACTTCATTCTATGGATTTTATGGAAGGATCTCTTTGGCAGAGGCTGACTTGGTTGTTTTACACGTTTCATCTTGTTCATCGGAAATTGTCTCATCTTTGGCCGACGCGGATCATTATTGATCATATAAATCAATATAATTGAGCATTATAAATTATTCATGAGAACATAGAAGATAAATCTTGAGGTTAGGAGGTCTAGAGTTGACCGATACTATATTTGAGCATGTATATTATCAGGCCTATGAGTCGAGTCTTATGAGTCCATATGTTGCCAACAAATTGTATCTGATTTTCATGATATAATAAAGTCTTTTATGCATTTCCCCCATCATATTGTCTTGTTTCTATTGTTTTTATTCTTGGTGTATGATTAAGATCATTCTCTTTGAGGACTTTCCCTACTGTGACTGCACCAAGGAGCTTAAGTGAGATATATGATGTCCCTCATACTCTCTTAGCTACTAAGGCCATTATTTCAATGCATGCCTGTGTGATTATAACATTTGACACTCAGACATGCAAAAGATATAGGGAATCCTTGGTGGGAAGTAGCCAAAGAGGAGTACAACTCCCTAATTACATACCAGACGTGGGACTTGGTTTTAATTCCTTCAAATCACAAGCTTGTCAGATGCAAGTGTGTCTATAGGATGGATAAATTAGTAGATAGACATGTGAGTAGACACAAAGAAATGTTATCAGCCAAAGGCTTTTAATAAGTTCATGGCATTAACTATGATGAGACTTTTTCTCTAGTGGCAAAAATGGACTCCATTCGGTTGGTTCTTTCCATTGTAAAAACAAAAAGGTGGGAGGTTCACCACATGGATTTGAGGAACACATTTATTCATAGTGATTTTGAGGAGGAAATCTACATGGAGCACCCATAAAGGTATGTACAAAATTAATCATTGGTATGTAGAATCAAGAAGTCCCCACATGTGCTCAAGTAGACACCTAAAGCTTGGTGTGCCAAAATGGATTCTTATCTTTTCTCAAAATTTCATGTGATGTAAATCTGATCTAAATGTTTATATGATGATAAAATTTGATTCTTTGTTGATCATAGTGCTCTATGTAGATATTCTACTAATAACAGACAGTTCAACCACAATCATTGTTGTAATTAATTTTTTTTTGCATGATAGGTTTTCCTACACTTTTTGCTTGGACTTGAAATCAACCATAATGAATCAAGAATCAAATTTTTTCAATCCAAGTATGCAAGAGATCTCCTAGTTCAGTTTCACATGATTGACTACAAATCATGAGCCACACCTTTCCTATCAGGGGTAAATATTGAGGATGGAAGAATACACCATTGGTTGATTGCACACAATACCATAATCTTTGGGAAGTTTTCTTTATCTTACTCTCATCCACATCTCTCATATGTAGTGGAAGTTGTTTCTAGACACACACAAGAGTTGCATGAATTACATTGGAAAGTTGCAAAGAGTATACTTCAATATGTTTGGGAAACCTTTTGTTATGGGATTTATTATTTATCAAAATGTACTTTTGATCTCATTAGACGCATTGATTTTGATTAGGCTAGTGATAACATTGATTGAAAGTCCACTTTAGGATATGTTCTTAGTTTTGGATTCAACCATATTTATTGGTCAAGAAAGAAGTAATTTACCATTGCTTTATCATTAGCATAGGCCAAATATAGAGGTGCAGTCAATGTTATTGTTCAAGCCATTTGGTTTCAAAACTTCCTAACTAATATTGGTATCCTTTTTCATAATTCAACTATCATTTAGTGTGATAATTAGAGTACACTAAAATTTTGTAAAGATTTGGTTCAGTGACAATGAACCAAACACACCAAACCAAAATTATTTTTTTCCATGATTTTGGTACAATAGTAGAGATTCTAGGAGTCTAGAGATTGATTTCTCTTTGCATTATATCAACTTTGCATCTTAAGTGGTGCATGGAAAAGGAATTCCATATGTTTTATACCACTGTTAGTGATAAGTCTAAGGGTTCAATAAAGGATTTGATTGGGGTTTCTTTGGATGATCATCCCATTATTTGTGATTTTTTGGATGTGTTCTGATTAGAATTGCCAAGGTTACCACCAAATAAGAGGTTTATTTTCACATTGAATTGGTTATAGGGGAACAACTAGTTTTTAGGGCTAATAGGATGAAAAATTGGGAGATTAATGAGCTCAAGTTTCAACTAGAGGATACCTTAGAGAAGGGCCATCTTTGTCCTAATATATCCCTTAGGGTTGCACCCATAATATTTCTCAAGAAGAAGGACAAATCCCTTTATCTACTCCCTAGAATATGTTATATGTTTGATTAGGTCAAGGGAGACAAGATGTTTTGCAAGATTAGCCTTAATTTGCACCTACTTATCATCATTTAAGGATTGTTGAGGTAGATATCCATAAGATATCTTTTAGAACATGGTATGGTCATTATGAGTTCATAGTTGCACCTTTTGGTTTTATGAATTCCCCCATAGTGTTCATGAGCCTTATGAATGAGTTAATTTGCACTTTTTTGGAATGATTTGTTGTGATTTTTCTAGATACCATTTTGGTGTATTCTTAGACTATGGAGGAGCATTTGCAATAGGTATTACAATGTTTGAGGAGACACCATATTAATGCCAACTTATCTAAGTGATTTATTTTAAATCAAGATTAATTTCCTTGGTCATATTATATCAGGTGATGCTATCTTAGTAGATCCATCAAATATTAGAGTGATACAGTGGATTGGACAACACCCACCAATGTATTGAAGGTAAGAAAGTTATGGGGTTTGTTGGGTATTATTGGGGATTTGTAGAGGGATTTCTATATGATTTCACATCCTATCACTTCCTCTAAAAGAAAAGGAAATAATTTTGTTTGGACTGAGCAGTGTGAGAGAACCTTTTAGACTCTTAAGAAGTGTCTTACTAGTGCTTCTATCTTAATAGCTCCAAATCTGACTTTAGAGTTCACAGTTTGCATAAATGATTCCTTGGATGGTATTAACCTTGTTTTGATGCAAGAGGATGAAGTGATAATTTATGAGTCAAACAAACTCAAATCCCATGAGCTTAATTATCCCACTCAAGATTTAGAGATAAAATTTGTGGTTCATGCACTTACTAGGTGGATAAATATTATTTTGGGTCATCACTTTCAGTTGCATTCAGATCATTGGAGTCTATAATATATTTTCACCCAAACCAATATTAATGTTGATTAGTAGTGATGGAGAGAGTTCTTATGCGAGTATGACTTTTGTGTTCATTACATCAAAGGTAAAGCTTGAATATAGTCATAGATACCTTGAGTGGACAATGACATGAGATGATGATCATGACCATGAGCATAGATTTGTCATATTGCAATCTTCAATTATCACCATATGATGAGTGGTTTAGAGAGGTCTAACATTGGATTAAAGCACACAAAGCCCTTAAGGGAAAATTTTTAGAATATGCCATTGATTCTGATAAAATATTGCATCATAGGGGGCATATCTATGATAATTCTAATGAGAATATTTCTACTATGATTTTGATTGAGACTCACCAATTAACTTATGTGATATATCCAAGAGTTAAGAAGATCCATGCAGATCTTGAAAATTATATCATTGGACCAATATGCATTAATAAGTAGTTAAGTTTGTAGACAAATGTTTAGAGTATTAGAGGGTGAAGAAGGAACATCAACATGCCACTGGATTACTATATACTCATTATATAATAGAGTGTAAATGTGATACAACTTCCTTAGAATTTATAGTTGGGTTACCTCTATCTTTTAGACATCATGATGCCATCATGGTGATGATAGACAAGTTAACCAAGGTTGTACACTTTTTTCTAGTTAGGATGACTTATATAGAACCAATAGTTGCTCATGTATTTTTTTATGACTTTGTTAGACTGCATGGAGTACCTTGTAAAATAATATTGGATAGATCCAATGTTCACTTTAGCATTTTGGACAACTTTATGTAACAAGACTTGGGTACTCAACCTAATTTTAGTACAACATATCACCTTGAGACTAATGGGTAGATAGAGAGGGTGAATCAAGTTCTTGAGGACATGCTTATGATATATGTGATGGATTAGCAGTCTAAATGGAAGAATTATATTTATTTGGTTGATTTTTCTTATAATAATAGTCATCATAAGTCACTTGACATGGTTCCATATTAGGCTCTATATGGAATACCTTGTAGGACCCCTTTGAGTTAGGACTGACTTGAGGATAGAGTTGCTATTGGATTAGAGATGTTACACGAGATGGAGAGATAGGTTACATTGATTAGATAGTATTTGTAGGTGTATGATAGATATAAGAAATATGAAAACATTAAGAGGATTGATCGTAGCTTCATTGAGGAAGATTGAGTCTTCTTGAGACTGTGACCTAATAAGAGTCCTATCTCATACAAACATGGCTCTAATTTAGCACCTCAATTTGTGGGTCCATTTGAAGTATTGATGAGAGTAGGCCCTGTAGCTTACCATCTAGGTTTTCCACCTAGCCTATAAGACATTTACAATGTATTTCAAGTATCTATTTTAAGATGTTATATCTAGGATAGTTCTCATGTTTTGGATTGGACTACATTGTAGGTGTAAGAGGGAGCATATTTGGTGTTGGCTAATCCACATCCTAGAATGGAAGGCCATAATAGTTCACGGGTACATATTGGACCAAGTTAGGGTCTAGTGAGAAAGATATAATGAGGGATGAACTACTTAGGAGGGTAAATCCCATATGAGGTCACATGACCCTCACTTGTTTGAGGACTTCTACAAGGAAGTCCATTCCCATGGGAGGATGTGAGGCCCTTCCTTCAAACACTTTACACTTAATAATCTCTTGATACTATAGTGATACTTATATTTGATTTACATTGTGGATTATTTTATCCTATTTTGTGAGACTATATTGTTAGATGTTGGTACCTTGTTATGATATTATCTCATGGATAATATATTTGATATGGTTATTTTTATTAGAGATATATTGATATTGTGATGAAGTTCAATTAGACTATGTTTTCAATTGATGCATATGATGGTAATAATTATGAGAGTATGTGGCTATATGTATCTCATGATTTTGTAAACATGATGATATTATAATGATATGAATCATGATTTAATAACCCTATGAGATGCAAATTAGTTAATTAAAATTTACAAATATTATAATTTAAACATAATGTTGATAGAGTACTAATTAAATATGTGCAATGAATAATTAAAATATTGGATGTAATTATCTTTAGATAAGTCCTCCAAGTGTTATGCAATCACATGATAAATTGATATGAGGTAGTAAAAGATAGATTTGTCATCTGGAGGGAAGGCGAATTTGAATCTTCAGAAGATGAGAATCTTGGGGGAGTGCAAGAGCTTTATAGATGGTGGATCTATTGATGGGACAAGGGTGGAAAAGGGAGGGAATATTGTTGGTAATAATTTGAATTTGCTAAAGGTAGGTATGTAGGAGAGGACAAGTCCTTCAATGATGGTGGGTCAAGGTATGGGACAAAGGTTACTAATTTATGGAAGGATGCTAGTTTGTCAAGTTCTCTCAGTTTGAGTGCTCTAGAGATTTGTGTGGTGTTTGATGGAGTCCCCAAATTTTCTATGCAAGGTAAGTCTTTCGAGGACCCATCCTATAAGAATTTGGCCTTGGGTGGAGGTGGAGAAGATGGTCTTAATGTGGGTAGTACTCTAAATGGTCCGACCTTTTGTTGTTCTCATTTGAAAGGTAAAACTTCTTCTCTGCTTGTGAGTCATTTTCCTTATCCCATGATTAGAGAGTGTTCTATTTCTGTCTTGGAAATTATTATTGACAAAGGTATTTCTTCTATCAATCCATCTTTGCTCAGAACATTTTTTGGTCCTTGTCTTAATATTGAGCTTGTCTTATCTACGATGTCTACAAAATGACACAAGAAGGGACAAGTTGATATTGGAGCCATGGCTAAAGGTTTCTTTTCCTTTTCATTCACATGTGAAGAGGATTTGGTTGGTGTTTTGAGTGGTGGGCCTTGGATATTTGATCATTTCTTTCCAAACTTAAAATTATGGGAACTTAGCTTTAACCCTATTAATTGATCTTTTAATGCAACCTTAGTGTGGGTCAGAATTCTAGCCTTATGATTGAAGTTTTGGGATGAAAGTATTTTTAGGGGTATTTTGGCCTATTTTGGAGATATTTTGTCTATTTATTCTATGAATATTGTGAAAATCTATTTGATGTATGCCCATTTGAGTGTTAGTGTGGAACAATCTATAGACCTTCCTCGGTCATCAAAATAAAATCTAAAAATTAGGTTATTGAATTCGAGTCAATTCCTTTTTCCCTTTTCCATTACAAGAAGGTTGATCATTAGGATTAGAACTATCCCAACAAGATTCAAAAACTACCTCAAAAAGTTCAGAGGGTAAAATATAACAAGTCAAATGGTAGCAAGGTGGGTGCTGATTTTGATGAGGATAAATTTTATGTTGCTTTTGAGTGTATTGTGGCCTTTGGCTTACCTTTAGTGAATCACACTATTGGAAATGTGACTCCTACTATTTTACCCTTAGGGGAAAATGTCAGGATAGTGAATCCAAATTCTTATCCACTTTCAAATCATCCTAAACCTTATGGAGATCATTCAAGTGGGTATGGTGGAGTATAATGGGGTCCCTTTGGAGACACCACAAATGGATTCTTATAATATAGAGGTGGCTTCTAGACCCATTAGGGTTCCCAATCATGATTTTAATTTGGCTAGTGATGTAGATATTATTTCACAAGGCAGGATGAATGGCAAGTTGAGAGTGTTAATGGCATGTCAGGTCTTCATAGTGCCTATCTAAGGGATAGCTTCTCTAATTTTTTTGAAATTATTTAATCCATTGACGCTGAGAAACCTCTTTTTATATTGGTTCAATCCATTAATAGGAGATAATACCCTTCCCCAACTAGTGTGGGAATGATGGCAAGGAATAGGTAGAAGGTAGATTGCGGTTCAAACACTAATGGGAAAGGTAGACTAAATTCCCAGCAAAGTAGAGAAAAAGTGAGCAAGATGGAGATGGGAGAAGGTGCTTAAAAAAACCCACTTGAGATGTGCTCAAAGAGAAATCCTCAAAAACTCAAGTGAATATTATTTCTTGGAACATGGGAGGGTTAAAAAACCCCAAAAATATGATCTCTTAGAAAACATGGTAAATGATCACAAGCCTGATATTTTTCTTATTAAAGAGACAAATATGCAAAGTGAAAAGTTGGATAAAATGAAGTTCCTTTTGTGGAAAGATTGTGGATTCCATAGTTGTAATGTTGATGGTGCTTCTATAGGCATATCCACTTTTTGGAACCTAGGGTTTGTTAAGGGCATGAAATTATATGGTGATTTTGTTGGCAATTGACACTCATTGGATTCATATGTTGTCATTGATGGCAACAAGATTCTATAAAAGGCATATACTGGCAGATACCGGTATTGGAGGCATATACCGACATATACCAGCACCAAAATTCAACACTTCAGTGAAGTTGACATGAGTTTGGGATCCAAAAGGTTTTATTTGTAAAATCATTTTGTAATTATTGTATAGAGCTGACATTGAATATCTTTTGTAGCATGTTTTGTTTTTTTAAAACAAAAAGTGGCGAGCACTTAATATATTAATATTTATAAAACCTAGTTCGAGAGCTCATCAGAGAAAGAACTAGGAAGAAAACTCTGAATCCTAGCTCGAATACAAATGCAAAAATCCAAACCTATGTTATAAAGGGTCTAGTCACCCAATTTTACAAAATAAGCTTAATCAAAATATACATTTTTCTGGGAAGCCTATAGTTGCTATGTATAATTTGATATAATATATCAAAATATCAAAAATATCAAAAAAGCAGCCAAAATTAGCATGCCATATCGGCTGACATCGAATTCCCTTTTACATTGAATCAAGGAAATTTTCTTGGTACCCCCAAAAAAAAAACTGTCTTTTTACTCTTCCATGGTGGAATTATCCAGGGTTTGATTTTCAAGGGCATTGAGGTCTGAATTGTCATCCTCTCATCGCACTGGCTCTACTTCCTCTTGTGGGAGATGAATGACCTCCCATACATTTATCTCCTTGGGTTGTCGAGACCTTGCTTCCCTCCTTGAAGTTGATGCAATATTATTCCACTCCTCTGCCACTTCGGACTGTGAAAACCTATTTGTCCAACATAAACATAAGGCATATTATTTGTAACGGGTATATAAGTCATTTTATTAGGTCATTGTGATATAAGGATGTGTGTAGAACAATGTGAAGAAGAAAATGATGTGAAGGATATGTATGTAGATCATTTGTATGTGAAAGTTATATCATGCAATGATCAGTAGATGGTTTGTAAAGAATTCTTATAGAAAAGGGGATACCGGTAAAAGGGTTTAGGGTTTATGAACCGGTACAGTTCAAAGATATAACTAGAACTCTTTTGGCATTGTAGATGCATTTTGTGAGCTCACCATTACTATTTTATCTCAGCAGAAGCTTGTAGTCAGTGAGACTCTTTTGTGTTGAGAAGTGTGCTCTAGGCAATGTGCCTTCCTACATGTGTAGGCCCCCATACTATGTAATATCTTTCATATGGCCAGTGAATTGATATTGTGGGTCACAAATCCCAACGTGGGTTTTCCAATAGATTTTTGATCGACAAGTACTTGAAATATTTACTTTGGCTAAGAAATCCGCTTTTGACCAGATTATTGAGATAGAGAAAAATAAAATTGAAGAGAAACTTATACTTATAGAAAATTGAAGAGAAACAATGTACGAACATCTACAGGGTTTGTTGTAATATAGAGATTCTTATAACAAATGTAGATAAGAGGATAAAGGAGTTATAGGAAAAGATTGCTAATATTGCTAACTCTTTTGATGGACTGACTTCACTTACAACATCTATTGATGGACAAATTTTGACTGTGGAGAACCAAATTTTTTCTTTTTGAAAAGGAAAGAGATAAGATCATTCAGAGAGGAAGAAGTCTCAGAGGTTTGGTGAGTCCAATATTAGATTCACTTACAACATCTATTGATGGACAAATTTTAACTGTGGAGAACCAAATTTTTTCTTTTGAAAAGGAAAGAGATAAGATCATTCAGAGAGCAAGAAGTCTTAGAGGTTTGGTGAGTCCAATATTAGATTCACTTGGAGTACATAAGAGGGAATGCATGGATATGCTTGCGAAGTCCACACAAAAATAAGTCACTAAGAAAGAATCACTTGCATATTTACTAAGCGTAGTTGTATCCATATCTAGAACGTTCAAAACCGGCTGGGATACCTATATACAATTACTAGAGAAATCTTATCTGGAAATCTTGAAATTGGTCAAGCTCCAGTAAGTAATTTGTAATTATTCATTCTTTTGCACAGATTCCTAACAATTCTTTCAATTCTTTCACCGGTCTTTGGCATTGATGCCAAAGGGGGAGTATATGTATGTGAAAAATGAAATGAAAAGGAAAGTATGCATATAATCCTAGGAGGAGGATATCAGATAGAGAGTATATGAATCAAGTGGTCAATCAGCTTAGGGGGAGCAAGTTTCAGTTCATGTTTTGGTTTTAGTTGAATCGACATGGAATCCATTTTTCACATGAGTGTTGCAATCAATGCCAAAGGGGGGAATTGTTGGCAATTGACACTCATTGGATTCATATGTTGTCATTGATGGCAACAAGATTATGTAGAAGGTATATACTGGCAGATACCGACATTGGAGACATATACCGACAGATATCGGCACCAACACCGACATTCAATACTTCAGTAAAGCCAACATCAGTTTGGGATCCGAAAGGTTTTATTTATAAATTATTTTATAATAATTATATAGATACGACATTGAATACCTTTTGTAGCGTGTTTTAAGCCAACATAAGGCATATTTTTATAATGGGTATATAAGTTAGTTTATTAGGTCATTGTGATATAAGGATGTGTGTAGAACAATGTGAAGAAGAAAATGATGTGAATGATATGTATGTAGATCATTTGTATGTGAAGTTATATCATGCAATGATCAGTAGATGGTTTGTAAAGAATTCTTAGAGAAAAGGGGATACCGGTAAAAGGGTTTAGGGTTAATGAACTGGTACATAATACAGATATAACTGAAACTCTTTTTGGCATTGGAGATGCATTTTGTGAGTTCACAATTACTGTTTTATCTCAACAGAAGCTTGTAGTCAGTTAGAGTCTTTTGTGTTGAGTAGTGTGCCTTCCTGCATGTGTAGACCCCCATACCATGTAATATCTTTCATATGACCAATGAATTGATATTGTGGGTCACAAATCCCACCGTGGTTTTTCCTCTTTGAGGTTTTCCACGTATAAATTCAGTGTGTTATGGTGTTCATTCATGTGGTTGGTTTATTTATTTCATGTTATATGTTTCTTCATTTACAAGTTTATATGTGTATGTTATAATAAGTTAAAATCTTATTCTATCGGGAGAACACTAATTCACCCCCCCCTCTTAGTGTTCTTGGATCCTTTCAATTCCAACAGATTTAAACCATTTAGATTCCAAATTCTCTCATATGAGGGATGATACCTCATGTCTTATAATTAATATTTATGCACCCAATAACAAAGTTGCAAGAAAAAGATTATGAAACTCGTTGTGCTTGTTCAAATCTTACTTCTTGGTTGATAGATGGTTGGTTATGGGGGAGTTTAACACCTCACTAAAAGATAGTGAAAGGAAGGGTGGATCCCAAATAGATAATAAAAATAGGATAGAATTACTTCATTTAATTAACTCCCAAGGGCTGATAGATTTATATCTACAAGGTGTGGCCTTCACCTAGTCCAATAGGCATATGAGGGAGGCTCTAATTAAATTTAAGTTGGACCATGCCCTTATTTATTTAGATTAATTTCTCTCCTATTATTGTTCCTTATATTCTCTCATTAGGATAGGATTCAATCACTTCCCTACTTCTTTTCTTGCTGATATTGTGGGAAGGAGAAATATATTTCCCTTTAGATTTGAGAAGATGTGGTTGCATACTCATCCTAATCTTACAAGAAGAATTTGAGATTGGTGGGATATCAATGTGCATGGCTTGGATATGTTATGTGTGGCCAAAAAATTCTCTTTGGTGAAATATAATGTGCAACATTGGAATAAATCTACCTTTGGTCACATCTTCCATACCAAGGACCAAGTCAAATTTGACTTAGACGGAGTTAAAAAATTTATCCAATTGAATGGTAATGATCCTTAGATAACTGATCAAGTGATTTATCTCCTCTCTTATCTTCATTCCATAATATCCAAGGAAGATGAATTTTGAAAATAAAGATCCAATTCTCTTTGGTTGCAATGTGGAAACTATAATACACAGTTCTTTCATATGTGTACTCTCAAGCACCATACCTCAAACTCTATCAAATACATCTCCTTCAATATGATTTTGTTAGATAACAAGGAAGATATAACGAGGGCTACTTTTTATTTCTTTCTTAATTTTCTATCAGGGGACCATGATATGGACTTGTCTTGCCAAGACCAGCTTATCAATGTTATTCCCAATTTGATTTTTATGAGATGAATAGACCTCTTGGGAATATTCCTTTAGAGGAGGAAGTTCACTCTGTTGTTTTTTTAATTTTGATGGAAATAAAGCCTTTGGGCCAGAAGGTTTCCTTGTGTTATTTTCTCAAGCCTTTTGGAATATTTTGGCCAAGGATGTGGTTAATGCTACTTAGGAGTTTTTGAGGACCAATAATCTTCTTAAGGATTTGAATACTACTTTTTGGTACTTATCCCTAAAATTGTGGGTGCTCAGACCTTTGTTTATTTTCATCCCATTATCCTATACAAGTCCTTTTATATAATCCTTTCTAAGGTTTTGGTTATTAGGATTAAGACTATCATCCCTCTCATTATTTTGGATCAACAAAATGTGTTTGTCTCTAGATGGCAGATTCTTGACTCTATCTTTATGGTTCATTAAAATATCCTCTCTCTCTCGATGAGTAAATTTTTTTATTTATTGTTGAATATGGATCTTATGAAGGCCTATGATAGAGTCAATTGGTAGTACCTTTATAAGGATCTTAAGGCCTTTGATTTTGAGAGAAATGTGGTGTAGATTATAAGGCAATTAATCTCTACTCTATAATTTTATATCATCATTAATGGTTCCCCGTCAAGTTTCTTTTGCAATTTTCATGATTTGAGGCAAGGTGACTCTATCTCTCCTTTTCTTTTCATTATTATGGTGGAGGCTTTGGGAAAATTTATTTAGATGTTTGTTTTTCATGATGATCTTAGCAAGCTGTACCCCTCTTCTTCTTCTTATCAGGTCTACTCTCATCACTAGTTTTTTCATGACACAATCATTATGGGAGAAGCCTCAATCAAGGAAGCCAAGAAGATTAGAGTAATTTTTAAGAGTTATGAGGTGGCCACGGGTAATTTTTTTTTCCTAAGAGTTCATTTTTCTTCTGCATACCCCTGATCATAGGAAACAAAGAATCATGTAGATCCTTGAATGCTTTATGTCGGACCTACTCTCTACTAATATGGGGTGATCTTTATGTTCCAATTCAATCCTAGAATCCTTTTGAACTTGGATTTTGGATAGATTACAATATAAGTAGGGAGGAAAGGAGCTTTGTTGATTCAAGTCAACAAGCTTCAATTGATCAAAGCTTTTCTTCAGACTCTACCAGTGTATGCCATGAGCTTATTTAGGGTCCCTAAGAAATTCATGTTGAAAATAGAGAAGATCTAATATAATTTCTTATGGAATATAAGTACCAAGAATAAAATGAGATGCATTTGGTGTCTTGGGACCAAGTTTGCAGTCCCAATAGGCTTTAAGGGTTGGCAATTAGAAAAATAAGAGAATTTAACTTGGATCTTATTGCCAAACAATTGTGGAGATTTTTAATTGGTAATAATGAATGGACTCAGATATTTTTAAGTAAATATCTTAGAGGATATAATAATTTTCATGATCTCCTTGATGACCAACATAATACCCCTATTGGTTCTACTCTTTGGAATTATTTTTGGTACTCCATATTTATTGTCCTCAAAGGTTATATTGGTGCTTGGAAAATTGTCAATTTTTTTTTGTTTTGGGATGATTAGTGGATGGGGGATCAGCCCATCATGAATATTCTATGGGATTATCCCTTTAGGGAAGCTTGCATCTGAATGTTTGGATTATTTATTACTAATTATTTTGTTGATGGTAAATAGAAGTTTTGAACTTGTGTTGGCCCTACTCTTTTAGTTTTATAGTAATTACTTTCTCATATCCATATCCCTTCAGTGCATATGGAAGATTGGGTGGTTTGGTTTGGATTGTTGAGTGGTGATTTCTCAATCTTAAGTGCCTTTAATCTACTATTTGATTCTTGTATGCCTCCTCTATTTTGGGCTATGTTTTGAATAAGGTCTTGACTATTGGTCATTTATGCAAGAGGGGCTTTATGCTTCCTAATAGATGTTGCTTATGTGAGGTGGACTTGGAGATCTCCTTCCATAATTTATTTGGATGTAAATGTGCATCGAAAATATAGACTCACATTCTAGTTCTTTGGGATCTAAGTTGGGTCTTCCAAAACTCTTTTTATGAGGGCTGCTACCAATGGATTGCTTCCATCAATAATCCTTCTCTTATATTTCTTTGGTCCCTAATTTTTCCTCATGTTCTATGAGGTATTAAAAAGAGTGAAGAAACATGATTTCTAGGGATTCTTTCATGAGGGTTTGGATTAAGGTCAACTCGCTTAACATTATCAATTGTTTAAAGTAGACTATTAAGCCTAGATAGACCATCCAAGGGTGGATCTCATATTGTATTGCTATTATTAATAATTTTGAGTGGAGATATATAAATCATATATACCATGAGAGAAACCAAGTGGTTGATGTTTTTTTGAACCTTGGTGTTACTAGGGATGATGTGTAATGGTAGGGTCTTAACAAACCCCTTTCCATTGATGCTAAAGACTTTATTTTGTACATGGAAGTCATGAATGTTAATGTGATAGATTCTTGCAAATTAATTATGAGCCCTCATCTTATTGACAACATTTTTCACAAATTCTGGGTGGGGTTTTCAGAAGGTTTCTAGTTTTGAAGGTCATTCCTTGTGTCACCCAACTTTGCCCAACTTTGTGTTTTTAGAGATTTTGTTTTGGGTGGGCCCAAATAGTGTAGTAAGTATATGTATGTATGGGAGGGGATATAAGCAACATTGAACTTGGGTCATGAAAAAACAACCTACAACTTTATAGGAAATTAATTGAAGGTGGTGTCACTCCATTCATGGAAAGGCTCCATGGAATTGACCCTCAAGTGACCAAGGTTTTTGTGAGTATTTGGAAGCATAGAACCATGAACATGTTTAACATAGAATTGGAGATTATTGAGGATTTTATTGGCCAAATTATTAGTTTATCCATTGATGATAGAAAGATCTTTCATGACTGCAAAGCTTTAGACATTGCCTCAAGTGAACAAGTCTTTTAAGGAGGGGGGAAGGACAAGATCTTGAGGATGAAATATAGAGGATATGACAAAAAAATGACCAAACACTACTGGTCCTAGGTTGTGGAGGTCATAACAAGGTATTTAATATTGGACAACGAATTTTCTAGTTTGTTTGGGCATCACTTTATTATTGTGAACCATTTTAGGCATAAATTTTTTTATCTCTTTTCCTTTTTATTTGGTTTCCTCTCTAGAGGATAGCATTAAGGATCATAGGAAAATATTTAGGGCCCCTATGTTGCATGAGGGTTTTATTCTTCTTGTTATGGAGTATGTGAAGTTTAATTTTGTGCCTATCAATCTTGAGATAACTAAGCCCCATAAAAAATATGGCCTAGTATGGGTGTACTATTATGATATGACTATTGATATGAAGGACAAAAATTGGATAACAAGGAGGAATGGGTTGGATATGATGAGGAAGAGAATTTTGAGCACTATTTCCCAAAAATTACCCCCACAAAATGGCCTAATTCCCATATTTCTTTGTTAAATGGCTCCTTTAGAGATGAGGATGCATATTGGTTCTCCTTTACTCCAAAATTAAGAAAAGCCAACAAAGGTAAAGGCCCTTAGAAGAAAGGGGCTAGAGAAAAGGTAAGGAGGAGAGATAGGTTGCTGATAAGAATGGTAGGGTTGAGAAAGGGAAGGAGAGATAGAGCTTTTGAGTGAGAATATGGATAGAGATTGCAGACTTTTAAATTTGATTAATTAATTTAATCGAATTTAATCCCTTTGGTCGCATATACTAATTGAATAATCAATATTATTTAATTAATTATTGCCCCTTCCAATTAATTAGTTAAAGTGTCATGTATAATTTTAATTAATTAATCCCCTTTTACCATTCTTCTATTCAATAAAATAAATGATATTTATTTTATTTTATTCATATTCCCTTTTTCCTTGTACTCATTTTATTTGAATTTAATAATCCAAATGATTCAATTAGAGCACATGGATCCTAATCTTAACCTTCATCTAAAATCTCATCTAACCTAACCCACTAACCAACCCTATCCCTTAAACTACCCTTGACACATGTGTGCACATTCCTTATTTTACAAATATTTAGAAAAATAATCAATTTGTTTGGTGTTTCTCTCCCAAATAGGCATGTGTCTTACCTTCCACTTGTCATTTCTTGCAATGAAACTAGCATTCTTAGAGGACACTTGTCACTCCTTGTATTGCCCCTTGTCCTTAATTGAGACAAGTGGTACATTCTCAAGCCTCATCCATCGCCTCTTCAACAATTCTCATTTAAACCTTCCATTTTTCCTTCATTAATCATCCACTTTCATGCTATTGTAGTGTCATAATGCCAATTTGATTAGTCTCATCCATTCTTGCATCCATAGTTTAGCTTAATTTGCTCCTTGAATTTCATATCAACCATCATGGAGCATTTTCAAGCACATTACGAGATGTAGCATCAAGCACACATTCAAATCAAAGGAGAATCAAATCAAGGAGACTTGGGTTTGTTCTTTTTTATTGCTTTTTTAATTTTCTTATTTAGTTTCCTTTTTTATTATCCTAACCATAAGTGTAGGCTTGATAATTGTGTAGTTTTAGCTAGTCATTTGTATTTAAATCTTTTAAATTTAGACAATTGTTTGCTCATATTTATGGCATGACCAATGGGATCAAATTTAGGGGTCAAATCTCACATTTGCTATTGTTTGAGTGTCTTTTATTGCAATTTTTGAGCTCCTATAGGCAGAAATGCAAGATTCTAGGTTGATTTTCGCTTTGATGGAGGTCAATTCGACCCTACCTACATTACAATTTTCTTTTGGGAAAGTACTTATAAATAGTGGGAATGACACCATAGACAAATAATACACTCTTGAGATCCATAGAAAAGTTATACTTTTAGATTTTTAATTTTTAGTTTTTTAACATGTTTCTAGTTTGCATATAGAAATAGTGGGTTTGCATACTGTAATGGCAGATTTGCATTAACATAATTTTTTTTTTGTTTTTTTGTTTACTGTTTGTTTCTATCATTCTATTAGAACAATGAGTTTGTATATAAAAATAATGGGTTTTCTTATTGATGAATACTAAGAGGGGAGGTGTGAATTAGTATACCCAAAAACTTTACCAAACACTTAAGCAATTTTACTATAGATCGGTATAGCCCTTTAATCAGTAAACTGGTTAATACACAAAGAAGCCAAATAGAAAATAAAGCATTCACCCACAGTAACACAATCACCATAACACAAGATATTTTGATGTGGAAATCCAAATGGGAAAAACCATTGTGAGTAAAACTCACAAGTCTACTATCTGCAAAATAGCAACTAGACCGGTTAAGGCCTTACAATGTTCTTTATCAGAAAAAATCCTATTAGGAATCCTAATATTTGTTAGGAAATAAGTCCTGTTAAAGACTACCCTGTTAAAGGATTTCAGATCCACAACTGTGAACCACCTTGTTAGATGAATTTGAATAGGCTTAACTAAGCCTACTCGGTTAAGGGTTTTAGACTTGTCGAAGAGATTAGTAATCAACAAGTAATTGATCTATAAAGTAGCACAAAATGTTTAGTTAGATCCTTGATTTCTCTTTATTAATGCATTACAGAATTACTTCAGTCTTTTGTCCTTCACACATTCAATCTTTGTCGCAAGATACCTTCTTGCAAAACCCTAATCTTCTTACACAACACTTCACACACAAACTCAAATCCCTAGACATGATGTCCTCATATAGGAATCTGATTTAATGTCGGTCTAATGAGATTAGACTACAATTTCCTAGGTACAACGCATCTAGACATAATTTGTAACACGACACAAAATCACCACATCGGTGTCTGTGGATGATAACTCATCACACTTTACAAGTTTGCTGTTTAACAAAACATAGTATACTGATTACCGGTTTACAAACAAAGACTGGTAAACTAGAAGATAGTGTTTTGATCTTAAAAAGATTAGCTTCCGCTTGGGCTCCTCATACCGCTTGAAGTCCTCGTATCGCTTGAGGTCCTAGGTCATGCTTTGACCGGGAAGCTCCTTTTGCAAACACCGATAGTCTTCAACAAACAAAGACTATGCATATAATGGCATACAATATTGGTTTGAGCAATAAATCACATAGTACTAGTTGAAAATAACTCATACAACAAATAAGTGTGTGTCCATCAATGACAATCACAACTAAAAATCATCAAAATGCCAAGACTTCTACGAATGGTAGGTTTGTGTTAGCCTATGTTTTTCTGCATTCTATTTTTCCTAATTTTATTATTCTATTATAGGTGCGAGATTGAACTGTGTAATGATGGGTTTGCTGACATAATTAAAAAATGATGATCTAATATACCATGTTATGGTAGGAATCCATGTTCTCTATTTTTCTATGATTTTAAATTTTTGATTTTTCATTAACCCACTAATTTGTTTTATACCTGCTATTTTCTATAAGCATCTGTGTGGGTTCAATTTGTTGAAGACCCCTAAAAATAAAAACTCTAACTTGTTTGTTATAGGACCACCAAAGAGGGGTGCTTTAAAAATCATTTTTTAAATAAACCTTGTGCTTGTTGGTAGCTTAGAAAACACTTCAATTTATTAAGGGAATTAATCTTGTTTGTTGTGCGATCTTTAATTTTAATTTAGATTAGATCCCTTAAAATTAGTATACAAGTATCATCTCCCCTCACGTTGATGGAAATAGGACAGACAAGTAAGGGGGGGGGGGGGGGTGAATCAGTTGTCACAAAAACTCACACTACTTAAACTTATTCTCAAATCTAATAGGTAAGCATGAAAGCATGAATCAATAAGACATCATAAACATAATTAACACCAATATTTTGTATGTGCAAAACCCTGTTAGGGAAAAAACCATGGTGGGGATACACAAACAATATAGGTATACTTTGTTAGAAGTATTACAATGGGGAATGGACATGAATTCAAGCACACTGCCTGTACAAATAATCATGGATCACATCTGGAAATTATGAACTGTGAAATAGAATCTCCTTAATACCTAGTTTAGTTCCATTAAAGCACAAACAACTTTGTTCTTCACACTTCTTCTATGCCTTGAAGAGATGTATACATTCAATGCACATATTCACTCACTCATCCACTTTCCACACACACCTCGAATACAAAGCTATTAAAACTATTTATACATGACAACAACCTTGGAGAAATCATCAAGGTCGGCTCAACACTCACCACCTAATTATAAAAATACAACCACACTCAATACAATATTGCATGCGGACCAATAAATGTTGGTCAAGGCATAGAACATACCAAAATATTTTGCCTCGAACATGTTACACCTCCAAAAATTACACCTTGAACATCCACAATATGTTACAAGCATCTGATTAGCCAAGAACATGAAGAAAACCAACACACCGAAGCAAAAAATCAATTACAAGATCAACAATAAATGTAGACCACCAAAACAAAAGGCACATGATCTAAAAACATCCACAAGCATCATGAATTACCATAGCAACATCCGCACCAACACAAATTACTAGAATCACTAGCATCTTCAAACTGGACCTTAGGAACACAAACTGCAATGACTGTCAACATTGAAAAATAACTTGCGGACCTCCAAAACATGAACCACTTGAATGTAGGACACAAACCAACATCCCAAACATACCTCCAAATCTGAAGAAAAAGATATTACAATGTAGAGCACTACAAATCAAAATACAATCACTCTATCACTACTAGTCAATTGAAAAACTAGCCACAACACAAATACCCATAACTCAATCAAATATCATGTGGACCTCTAAAACTTGAGCTGAATCAACTATAGACAACCCTCTACGAACCCTTTAATTAGAAAACTTTGATATTCATCATACTCACTACATTGAAAAAACTAACTCACTGAACTTCACGAAATCACTCTCAGACCAATAAATATGTTGACATAAATGACAACACATCTCTCAAATATCTCTCAAGCACACATTTGCAACATACTTCCAATAATATCCCCCTTTGGAATTGATGGCAACAGATGATGTGAAAAACAATCAATGACAAAGAAAGAAAGATCAAAAACTCCCCCTTAGACCTTGAACACTACTCTTAGCATCTCTTCATAGTTTTTCACATGAATCTCTCCCCCTTTGACATCAATGGAAAAGGAACATATATGTAATCAAATGAAAACTGAACTTTTGACTCACAAAACTGACTACTCCCCCTGAGTAACAACCATTTATCATCAATCTGGATCACAAGATATGACTGTGAAATGCACCAGACTGATGCATACCAATGCATATTAATTCTAATCAGGAGGGGCAATCACCCCTAACTTCCTTATGAGACACTCAAAAGTATCCTTAGGCAAAGGCTTTGTGAAGATGTCTGCAATCTGTTCCTTAGTGGACACATACTCCAATATGATTTCCTTCTCATTTATCTTTTCTCTCAAAAAGAGAAACTTGATGGATTTATATTTAGTCTTTGAATACAACACCAGAAATGTTAATTTCACTTGAATTGTCACAATAGATAGCAATAGGTTCATCATACACTACTCTGATATGTTTCAACATCTACTTCATCCATACCACTTGAGTACAATTGTTTGCAACAACAATATACTATGCCTCTATAGTAGATAAAGAAATATAATTTTGTTTTTTTATCAACCAAGAAACCAATGTTTTTCCCAAGAAAAATGCACCACCAATGGTACTCTTCCTATCATCCACATCTCCTACCCAATCAACATTAGTAAAAGCACTTAAAGTAAAATCATCATCTTTAGGATATCATAGACCAAAATTAACCGTTCCTTTCAAATATATGAAATTTGTTTTGATAGCTACAACATGAGATTCCTTAGGATCAACTTGAAATATAGAAACAAGACAAACAACATTCATGATATCAAGTCTGATCTGAGTCAAATAGAGAAATCCACCAATCATAGATCTGTACATCTAGTCTAATTTTACTTAGGGGAATCATCATCTTTAGTCAACTTACATCCGGTCACCATAAGAGTACCAACCAACTTTGAATCTTCCAAACCAAACTTCTTCAACAACTCTTTTACATACTTGGATTGAGATATAAAGATTCCTTTTTCTAACTATGTGATTTGCAAACCCAAAAAGAATTTCCTTTCTCCAATCATAGACATTTCAAACTCATTTTGAATTTCATCAACAAACTTTTTGCACAAACTATCATTCCCTTCAAAGATAGTATCATCAATGAAAACTTCAACAATCAGTATGTTATCATGATCAATCTTGAAGTATAGATTACTATCAACAATACCTTTGTTAAATCCTAGCTTCAGCTGATACTTATCCATTCTGTCATACCATCTCTTGGGGCTTTCTTTAGTCCATACAAATATTTGTTCAATTAAAAAACCATTTCTCCTTGATCAGGCAATTGAAATCCATCTGGTTTCTCAATGTACATAGGTCTTCTTCCAATTCACCATTTAGGAATGCTGACATGACATCCATCTGATAGACTTTGAAATCCTTGTAAGCAGCATAAGAAAGAAACAATCTTACAACTTCTATTCTTACCATAGGGGAAAAAATTTCTTCAAAATCAATTCCTTCAATCCATGAATATCCTTTACAAACAAGTCTTGCTTTGTTTCTAACAACTTCACTTTGCTCATTCAATTTTTTCCGGAAGACCCATTCAGTTCCAATTACATTTTTGTCATTAGGTCTGGGAACAAGATCCCCCGTATTATTCTTTTCAATCTGCATCATTTCTTCTTCCATTGCTTCTACCCAATGTTCATCTTTACATGCTTGATTCATATCATTAGGTTCAATTTTTGAAATCAAACAATACTCAACTTGATCTTTAGAAATTATTCTTCTTGTTTGAACACCTTTATTTCCATTTCCTATGATCTAATTTTTAGAATGATTCAACCTTACATACCTGGGGGTCTTAGGATTCTCTTGAATTTTAGATTCTTGTGTTCTTTCTTCAACACTTTCACTAGTTCCTTCTCCTTGAGGTACTGGATTCACCGGAATGATTTGGACTTGATTTTGGGTTTTAGGTTTCTTCCCATTGTTTGTATTATCATTCTAACCATCTGAATCATATCCACAAGATCTCTATTGTCTCTCATTAATTTCATCAACCTTGATATTAGCACTCTCAACTATCTTCCTCACTCTCTTATTATAACATCAACAGGCCTTGCTTTTGGTAGAATAACCAAGAAATATTCCTTCATCACATCTAGCATCAAACTTTCCTAGATCTTCATCCTTCTTGATACAAAATTTACTTCCAATTTTTTTGAAACATGTAATAGTAGGAGCATGACCAAACCATAATTCATAAGGAGTCTTACCAGTATCACCTCTGATATACACCTGATTAAGAGGGTAAACAGTAGTACTCACAACTTCTCTCCAATATACATACAAAACATTTCCTTCCAACATCATTGTATTGATAGTTTATTGAATGGTTATGCTCTTCCTTTCCACAACTCCATTTTGTTGAGGGGTTCTTAGCGCAGATAGCTGTCTTCTTACCCCATGTTCGTCACAAAATGCATTGAACTCATCGAAAGTGAACTCACCACCTCTGTCAGATCTTAGACACTTCAACTTCAAACCTGTCTTTGTCTTAGCCATAGCCTTGAAAATATTGAGTTTGTCTAGAGTTTTAGACTTCACCCTCAAGAAAGTAACCGACATCATCCTAGAATAATCATCAATCAACAAGATGAAAAACTTTTGACTCTAGAAGGACCACACAAATTAGTATGCACTGATGGTATGATGAAAGAATAAGTATCTGGTAGATTACTGAGAGGGGGGGGGGGGTGAATTAGTAACTAAAAAAACTGATACAAACTTCCCAAACTCAAACATGCAAAGTAATCTTACCAATGAAATACCATTGTCAAGATCAATACTCATAAGAATACTGGTTGACTGTTACAACAACTTAACAATAAACAACATTTAACTTGTAAACATCCAAATGCTTCACTACTTCAATTCTTCCAGTTATCATGTCTTATCATAAATCGTTAAGTAGTTAATCAAATCAACAATAAGATCATAACCACAAAAACATTCACCACATGACACAAGTATTTATACATGGAAAAGCCAAATAGGTAAAAACCACAGTGAGATGGGACTCACAAGAAAATATTTGAACTCTTCTGAAGTTCATCCTGTTAGGAGCCTAGCCTGTTAAAGCTTTTACAAAAAGTCCTGTTAAGAACTAATTCTGTTAAGAATCACCCAGTGAAGGGATTGACTATAAATGCCTCATTAGAAGCAAATACCCTATAAGGAGTAACCTTAGTAGAGGAATTGAGAATCCAATCTAATGCACCATCTTGTTAGAGTATTTAATAAGTAACCAAGCCTGTTAGAGCTTACTCGGTTAGGGGATTTCAATTCTGCTATAATTGTTAGAAACCAACATGAGCTTCTTGATCTTTCTGAATAGCCCTACATTTTCTTGATCAGATCCTTTTAAGCTTCTATCTACCTTTACTCAAACTACATACTCATTCTCAAGTTCAACAATCACACACTCAACTGATTTCTGTGAACTCTTGCCAACACCAAAAACAAAACAACTTCATCGACCTTAAATACAAATTAATTAGGTCAGTAACACAACAAAAATATAATCCTCTCATCGAGATTACAAACAAGTCGGTACAAGCATGATCATTGGATTTCATAGCAATCTCATCACATCAATCAAGAAAACCTCAACTGCCCCTTGATTACCACTTCATTAAGCTCAATAACTCATCACGTGTTTTACATTAGATTCAAATACATTTTGTTCATTCCCTAGACAAACAAACACACCATAATACATTGAACATGTCTCCATACAATGAACTTATGTGTCACCATCATTACCACTCAAATAACATAACCAATTCAACAATCTTAATCGGTTTGGTTTTAACAAAAGCAACTGGTAGGGTTTACCAATTATATAACATAGAAAGGGTTTAACCTTTTACTCCGATTACTGGTTCAACTCACAAACGTACATACCGGTTTATAGTAACCTTCACAAAGCTCTTCCTACCAGTTTCAAGACAATATCATTAATATCATTAATATCATTACCGGTTCAATTGACATCAATGACAATACAACATATCATTAATTCAATCTTCATGCAAATGCCAACAATCTCCCCCTTTGGCATTGATGACAATACAAAATATCAACACCATTGCTTTGCTGCTGTGATTTTGAATAGGAATCCTGGTCTATAATACCGAGTATGCACATGCTCTCTCTATCTTCAGTTTGTCACTAGTTTTCCTTCCCATAATCACATAATTCTTCTCCCCCTGTGACAGCAATGCCAAATTGAAAGTAAAACATGTAAAGTTAAATTTACACTGTGCATCAACAACATATTGCAACTTGATGCTCCCCCTGTGGAATACATCCACTTCTACATCAACCCTTGTTAAATTTTGCAAGTGTTTCAGGGATTGATGTAGTCAACATCATGTTTAACTGACTTCACGAAGAGAGACAACACCTAACTAACTTCTAAGATACTCAAAAGTAGTCTTAGGCAAAGGTTTGGTAAAAATATCTGCAAGTTGCTCCTTGGTAGAAACATGCTCTAAGATAACATCTTTTCTCTGAACTTTTTCCGTCAAGAAATGACACTTCAATTCAATGTGCTTCGTTCATGCATGCAAAATAGGATTCTTAGAAATATTTATGGCACTTGTGTTATCACATAAAATCTTTATAGGTTCTGAAATCTTCATCTTAAAACCTTCCAAAATGTGCCTCATCCAAATAGCCTATGTGCAATTCATATAAGCTGCAACATACTCAGCTTCAATAGTAGATTGTGAAGAACAACTCTACTTTTTACTACTTTTTACTACTCCATGAAACAATCCTTCCTCCAAGAAAAAATGCTCCATCGGTTGTGCTTTTTCGGTCATCAACATTTGCTGCCCAATCAACATCTGTGTATGCCTTCAAAACGAAGTTTCCTCCATATGGATACCATAATCCATAATCAATAGTACCTTTCAGGTATCTAAATATTCTCTTGGTTTCTATCAGGTGTGTTTCCATAGGATTCTTATGAAATCTAGCAACTATGCCAACCGCATGGGCTATGTCCAGTCTACTGTGAAAAACATAGTGCAATTTGCCAATCATTGACCTGTATTCCTTCTCATCAACATACTTAGATTCATCTTCCTTGGACAACTTACAACTTGTAACCATTGGTGTCCCAATTGGTTTACACGTGCCAAATGTCTTCAAAACCTCTTTCACATACTTAGACTCTAATGAAAATACCATTCTTCATTTGCTGTATCTGCAAGCCTATGAAATTTTTTATTTCCCCTACTAAAGACATTTAAAACTCAGTTTTCATTTCATCTACAAAACTATTGCTCATGACATCATTACATCCAAATATAATATCATCAACAAATACTTCACTGACCAATATTTCATCTCCTTTAGACTTGAGATATATGTCACTATCATCACTGGTTCTCAGAAAGCCTATCTTCCTTAGATGTGTATGAAGCCTTTCATACCATGCTCTAGTTGCCTACTTTAATCCATATAAATCCTTACGCAATCTGCATACCATGTCTTTCTCATTAGTCAAAGAATAATCATATGGCTTCTCTATGCATACCTCTTCTTCCAATATCCCATTCAAAAATGTAGACTTAACATCCATTTGATATACCTTGAACTTTTTATGGGCTGCAAATGCAAGTAAAGTTCTGACACCTTCTAGTCTTTCTATTGGTGCAAAAGTTTCACCATAATCTTCTCCTTCCTCTTGAGCATAACCCTTGCACACTAATCTTGCCTTGTTAGGAAGTACAACATCATCTTCATTCAATTTGTTCCTATATACCCATTTAGTACCTATAACATTATTATATATCGGTCGGGGTACTAGGGTCCAAGTTTTGTTCTTCTCAATTTGATCCGATTCCTCCTCCATAGATTTAACCCAATGATCATCACCAAATGCCTCCTTAGCAGTTCTTGGTTCAATGGTGGAGATCATGCAAGAATTATCTCTGATTCTTCTTCTGGTTAGTACTCCAACATCCTTGTCTCCAATAATCTGCTCAGGATTGTGATTTAGTCTCACATATCTAGGAATAACATGATCATTATCTTCAGGTTTGACTTCTTCATTGTCATCATCTTCTTCTGAATTTATCTGCTCCAGTTGAACTGGTGCATCAGAATTTGCTTTACCGGTTTCAAATTTCACAGTTTCTAGTTCTAAAAACAAAATGCAAAGGATCTTCATCCTTTTTCTCTGAAGTGGTTCCTTCTAAGACTTCAGGAAATTCATCCACTCAAACATCAACACTCTCAATAATTCTCTATGTCCAGTTGTTAAAACATTTGTAGGACTTACATTTTGGTGGAATAGCCAAGAAATATGCCTTCATCACTCTTAGCCTCAAATTTTCTAATGTAATCACCTCTCTTAATAAAACATTTGCTTCCAAATATCTTAAAGTAACTAACATTAGGTTATCTTTCATACTAATATTCATAATGAGTCTTTTCCTTACCTCTCTTTACCAAAACCCGGTTCATTGTGTAGATAGTTGTGCTGACATCTTCTCTCCAAAAGGTTTTTGCTACACCTTCTTGTATCAACATTGTCCTAGCAGCTTCAACAACTGATCGGTTATTCCTTTCTGCGATACCATTCTGCTGTGGTGTCCTTGGTGTAGAAAGCTGTTGTAGACACCTAAAAGTTGCATAATAAATTAAGTGAATTTTATTAATTTAAATTACTCTTAAATTATTCTAATTAGTTAAATTAAGATTTAATTAATATACCCTTCTTCTATCTAAGCCATTTAATTAAATTCACATTTAATTAAAATCCCCCTTCTAGCCCATTTAATTAAATTTATATTTAATTAAAATCCCCCTTCTAGCCCATTTAATTAAATTTACATTTAATTAAATAGTTTCCCCCCCAAATTGAATAAATCTAATTTATTCAAATTACCAAGTTGCAACCAAATTAAAATAAAACAATTTATTTTTATTAAATCCTATTATTCCTCAACCACTTGCATTTTCCTACATCTCCCACTTACATCCTAAATCCCCTTCCTAAATTCTTCTAGATTCTTCTAATCCTAATCAATTAACCCAAAACCATTCATTATCCCTTTTTCCTAAATTTGAGGAGGTCACTTCTCAAATTTGGGGGAAAGTCTTCCAAATCCATTAAAGCCTTTATCCATTCAACAAGATAACTTGTTGAAAGCCCCCAAATTTGGAAGGACTCTTACAAATTTGTCCCCAAAGTTTTCAAACCATTAATGGTCAACTAACCCTTAGTGGCATGGTTAGAGACTTTTTGCCTAACTTAACCTCCATCTAACCCAAGGGTCTCATCAAACATTTATTTCTTTAACCATGGTTATCCTTTTAACCTTTGCACAAGAGTTTATCCTTTGGGTAAAAGCTTTATCCAATGGATAACCTTGACCTAACCTTAACCCTTACCTCCTAGGGTAACCATGAGGTCTTCTCAAGCATTTAATGCTTCCTACCTCTCCTCTCAACCAACCTTATGTTGACAATTGTCACCATTTCATTGGTGAAAATTGTAAACATGGATTGATAACTTTTAATCCTGACCCTTGATTAACTCTTTCAATCTTGACCATCCATTGCCTTATTTTTGCTATAAATAGAGCTCTCGTTCCTCCATTTTAAAGGATCTAGAGATTCAAGTTTTATGCATCTAAGCTATAGTCATTTTAATCTAGCATTTTAACCTCTCTTTGAATAGGAATCATCTTAATAAGAATTTTAAGAAACATTTCCATTATCATAAGAAATACATGTTAGACTAGTATATCATGTTAGGATAGTATTTATGCTAACCTTGCCATCTTATAATCTAGTTTATTACATCTTGTAGAATCAGGCATAAACAGGAATGCATTCATACTAAATCAAATTAAAAGCATCCCTCGTTCTTGCATTTTTCATCCCTAAACCACTTTCCTCAGTGATCTGAGAGTAAAGGCATTGGTTTGAGGGACCTTGTGAGATAGAGAACCATGAAACCAACCTCGGGAAGTTGAGTCAATCTTCATGACTCCATAACTTGCACCAAGAAGTCCTGTGGGTGTGTGAGAAAGCCTCTTTGAGCTCCACTTTTCACATTTTGAGTTTCATGACCCGCTTTTTCTGCATACATTTCTGGTGCCCATCGTGGGGCTCAAACCCACGACCCCATTAATCAAATCAGTTTTAAAAAATAAGCACTTTTGCAGGTACGCGGGAAACAAGAATCAGTGCATGGAGAACATCCCTTAGTGCATCTGGTTAACATTATAGCGCGTCCTATACATTGTTTAGCATGTGAGGTCTATACTCCAGCGCGTGAGGTCCTTTCTTTAGCACATAACTACCACTAATCTTTTCCTGTAGGTATCAACACGAGAGAAAAATAGAGTAGCGCATCTGAAAAACAACTTAGCGTGTCGGGTCTGTCAGATAGCGCATCCGGATTACATTGTAGCGCGTATAGTTTGTTTTGTAGCGCATCACAAACAGAGGCAAAAAAACAAACAAACTAAAAACTGTAACCGAGTGCAAAATTAGACTTGTTGAAGTCCACATTTGTCTAACGGTTTTGCTTGATATTTTGTAGGTTTCTAACAAGTTTTTTGCAGATAGGAGCTCAATTTTTAGGATCATTAAAATAGTTTAGAGTTTTTACTAACTTAGATAAGTTAGTTAAGATTTGAACCTCTTCTAAATTTTCTTAGAAAAACTAAACTCACATTTCATTTGGTATATCTAAAAAGAATCACAACGCAAATCTTTCTTGCTTTCATAGGAGGAAAACTTTTCTTTTTGGGTTATTAAAAAGAACATAACAATCTTTTATTTTTGAAAGCAAAGAACTAAAAAGAACCTCACCATCCTTTGGTGCATAAAAGGATCAATTTTACATTTTGCAAGGAAAAAGAACCACACTTTAAAAATTTTGTTCACAATCAAAGAGGGAAGGCCTTCCCCTTTGGATCGATTTCTTTTTTTGACCAAACATCGAAGTTTGCTTTGTTGACCAAGTTCTTTTCCTAGATTAGAAAATCATTGTTGTGAAGGAAATAAAAGAAATATCATGTTTTCATGGAGCAACATCTCCATATAGATCTTAGAAAATCATTGACTTGAAAGGTAAAAAGAACCTTGTTTGCCTTGTCTCGAAAGTAGAAGGTATATGCTCTCCCCTTAACTGGGTGATCAAAAAACTAGACTACTCTTACGCTTTCAGTCATACAAAATTTACATCCTTTAGCAGGCCTGCCTTCCCGAGGGGTTGAAAAACTCTTAAAGCCATTCTTTGGCTGGTGTGAAGGGAACAACCTAAGTGGGAAATGGCTTTGAAGCCAAGTGTTCCAACCACTATAATCAAAAAGTGGAAAGTGATGAAAGTCCTTTTCAATGGTTGCGTGCAGTGATTAGCCTTCCCCCAGTATCCTTGAGATATGTAAAGCCTTTGTTCTAAAGGTTGCTAAGCCTCCTGAGGGAGTTTATCACTGACGACCGAACAAGAAGCCTGATTACGAACTTTAGCATAGAAACTTTGAGCTGAGTCAGTATCCAGATATTTGTAATATCATAGTGCAAGGGTGGGGAAGAATCCGCCCCCAAGATTGCTCACCATATATCTCCCAAGATAACTACTCAATTGTGAAGCAATTCACTTTGGGTTAATTTCTGACAAAAGGCAAAAAAATGGGCGCCCTCTAGGGGGTGACACGACTGTTTGAGCTGACAGAGTATCGAGACTAGTGGGTTATGGTATTACTTATGATCCTTGAATAAAGAGTCTTTTTGAAGTGTATTCTTTGTATCCAAACCTGTTGAAATATTGGGGATATGAACACATCCTCACAGAATATACACATACTGTTTAGTTTAAAGAAAAAATGGTTACTTCTTTAATGCTGTGTTTTCATTTGTTGCTTCAAAAAATCATCTATGATTGAAAACTCAAAACAAAGCTCCAAAATTGCAGAAAACAATCAAGTCAGGGCAGTTTAGCGCGTAAGAGAAACATCTTAGCGCATAGCAAACATATTTTAGTGCATAAAACCTTACCTTTAACATGTAAAGTCTTAGCAAAAGCGCTTCACCAACAGCTAAAACCAACAAATACAGTTAGCGTGTTCTGAAAATAGTTTAGCGCATGGAAGCATCAGCTTAGCGTGTGACAGTCAACCTTTAGCACGTAGGGTATAAACAATAGCGTGTCAGCAGCTCATATTAGTGCATAATCCTTTGAAAATCAGAGAAAACAAACTTAACCATTGAAACCAGTTAGCGCGTAGCAGGGCATAGCATAGCTTGTGGAGTATTTTCTGTAGCGCGTAGCAGGGCGTAGCATAGTGCGCGGAGTATTTTCTGTAGCGTGTATAGAACATTCAGTAGCGCACAAAGTCTTTGTTTCAGCGCGTGGAGTATTTTCTGTAGCATGTATAGAACATTTGGTAGCGCACAGAGTCTCTGTTTCAGTGCATGGAGTATATTTTGTAGCGCGTATAGAACATTCGGTAGTGCACAGAGTCTTTGTTTCAGTACGTGGTCAAAACCAAAAAAACAGGGGGCAAAACAGAAATCAAATTGGAAAATTTTGAAAACATTTTCGGAAACCTCCTTTCATCAGCCTAAACTTCGTCGAAACAAAATACCAAAAACAAAGTATCTAAAACTATTTCCAAAGCAAATTTCTCATCAAACAAAATTTGTCCAAACATCTAAAACTGGTCACACGATAAACATATCTATCCTATCAAAATCAGGAAACATCATCACAAGTGGCAAATAGGTCCTTTTTACCTCACGAATTTTATCCCAAAAACACACTTGTTTTAAAACTCCAAGTTGTCAGATCGAGTTTCCATATCGGGAAGGCTCTATTCCATATCATTTGACACACTTTGTCATGAGGGGGCATCAAAACCTTCACTTTGATAAAAGTAAAACTTGAGTTTCCAAAACAAGCTAAACTAAATCCAAAACAACACAAAGGAAACCATTGATCGCTTGTGGATGACTAATCCTCATATTCTGAGAAGAAAGAATATTTATCGTAGTACTAAGTTAAAGAAACAACAACCAAGTTCTTCAAAATTTGCCAGAAGAAATAAAATTTTATACATCAATCGTCAACTCTTCAAATCTCATCAAACATTCCTTCGTCACGTACGACTCTATAATCAGAAAAAAACAAACGAATTTGACAAGGAACCTCTGAAGACTAGAGCATTTTGTCAAAAGTCCACGTTCAATCAAAAAATCAATCGTGGAGGAAAGATCAATCTTACATTCTTTCTTGACGAGTGCATCACTTACAACATACCCCGATTTGAACCACCAACCCCTGAGCAACATATCGAAGAGGATTTTATCCCCTTTGTCACATAAAGTTTCTCCTAGATGCCTATTGTTACTCGCTCTCAATAAAACAAACAAAGCGAAGCACCACCAGAATCAAGAATGAATCGAAGGTTATCTAATCCCTTTGAAGGTCCGCATCTCGAGGACACTAATATTTCTGAAGAACTTCTTCAAGAATGTCAAGAAAGTGCTTCCTTTCAAAAACTTGTGGAAAGACTCATGGAAAATGACAAAGAAAAATATTTGCTCATGCTCACAAGCAAAGGAGTTAAACTTTCAGAGGACTTAGACACAGACATTTTGAGAACTGGCTCTCAATAGTATGAATATCAAGAATGACAAAGAGAAGAAGAAGCATGTGACCCTGAACAAAACATCCCAGAGCAAAACATCCCAGAGAAAAACATACCGTTCCATACACCATTTCAACCTAGGATTAATGCAAGGGAAGAACTCTTTCCTCGGCAAAATAATGCACCTTTGGTTGCTCTTACTCAACAAATGCAAATGTTACAAAGACAAATGCAAGACATGCAACAAGGAACAACAATACGGTATTCATTAAATGAAATTTGTCCTTATCCGTTTGACCAAAGATTGAACATGGTGCCATTTCCTCCAAACTCAGATGTTCCCAAATTTGACAAGTATGATGTGAAAAGCGATCCCCATGATCACGTTCAAGAATTATGCACAATGAGTCTTGAATTTTCTCATGATGACACCTATTTGATGAGGTTATTCCCAAGAAGCTTGGGAGGACAAACAATGGAATGGTTATCCAAAATCACACCTCCTGTCAGATCATTTGATGAACTCACCAACAAATTTATAACTCAATATTCCTATAATATTCAACATGCTATCACTATGCTAGATGTTTGTAACACCAAATAGAAAAACAATGAAACATTCATGATATTCCTTCAACGTTGGCGGCGTATGGTTTCAAGATATCCCTGAGATATCCCTGAAAAGGAGAAAATGGAAATTTTCATCGACAACTTGAATGGTGAGATGAGTTACAGGCTCAAACTCCAATGCATACCATATTTTGCTAAATTAATTGAGAATGACATTCAAGTAGAAGAAGCATGTGTCAAGAAAGGAACACTAAAATTCTTCAAAGAAGGAACAAGTTCATCAAACTACAATAACCAAAACAACAATAACTTAGACAAATCCAGATTCTGGACTAGAAACAAAAACAACGGAAATGAAGGAGGCAATGAATCACATGATCCAAAATCTAAACAGCCCATGCTTGCATTATTAGGAAATCCTCAAGCTACAAAGAATCCCAAAGGTGCTAACCCAAACACTAACACTTACACACCGAATACCAATCAAGGTCAACCCAACACCAACAACACCAACAATGCTCAAAACAATCAAACAAATCAAGGGCCTAATAACAATTCACGAGGTAACACCAACAATTTCCAAAAATGTGTCTACACACCATTGGGACAATCACTAGAGTCAGCATTCAGAGAACTCCTGGAAAACTAAATTATCTCTTTACCAGCAATCAGCAACTATGAACCACAAATCAAACCACCTTGGTGGAATGACTCGCACTTTTGTGATTTTCATCGCAACAAAGGTCATCAAACAAATGATTGCATGTGATTGAAAAACATTGTCCAAGACATGATTGATAGAGGTGATTTAACGGTGGATGGTCTCAAGACAAATGGCGACCATGGCGCCTTTAAGAATCCTCTTCCAAACTACAACAAAGATGGAGCTTCAACCTCAAATGATACATGTGGGGCTCATATCAATCACATCTACAATAACACTATCAATCATATATCCGTTGTAGACAATCATGTAAACATCATCACAATTTGAGATCAACATGATCATGCATCCGTCAACGTAACAACCAGAGCTCAAAAATATGTCTTGAAGGGACATATGTCAACAACAAACACCGTACCCAAAATTCAATATGATCTAGTCAGCCAATTGCGCAAAACTCCTGCTCAAATATCTATTCTGGAGTTGCTAAAACTTTCGCCAAAACACAAACACATATTGGAACAAGCATTATTAGAAATGAATGTACCTCAAGATCTAGATGCTAACAAATTCCAAACCATGGTGGCTCATATGATAGGACCTCATAACCTAACTTTTTCTGAGCATGATAATATCTCATTGAGCCATCCACATAATACTCCTCTTCATATTGAATTCTTAGTCTATAAGCACCAAGTAAAATGAGTATTAATAGATGGAGGAGTTGGACTTAATATTTGTACCTTAAAACTTATCCATGCATTAGGCTTTTCTGAAGAGTCTATCAATCCACGCAAGAAGATCACCATAGAAGCATATGATGATGAAGAAAGATCATCTAAAGGAACTGTGATGTTGCCTATTCAAGTAGGACCGATACAGAAGGATACTATGTGCCAGGTCTTAGACACAGACCTCAAATACAATATCTTATTAGGTCAACCTTGGATACATGAAATGCAAGCAGTGCCTTCTACGTATCACCAGTGTGTCAAATTTCCCTATAATGGCCAGGAAGTTTCTATATCAGCTGATCATAATCCATTTCAACATTGTAATGCAATGGGGGCAGCCCAAGATAGCCTAGTCCCACATAATAGAGAAAATAAAAATTCCTTAACACCTGATCTTCAACAGGAAAAGTCTAGAGATTTCAAGCAAAAACTGAAAATCAAAGAGCAAGGCATGGGGGAATACTCTTTGGAACCCATGTGTTTGGCTAAACTACCAACATCACCTAGATCTCATGGATTACCTACAACATCAACACATCAAGCAACTCAGCCCATCACCAAGTTTGATGGTACATTCATCCAACTCGGAACTCTAGCACATGAATCAGAGGAAAAGGACATCCTTAGCTGGCTATACAAAGATGAAGAAGAAGACAACGCCATTACTGTAGAAGTAGCTATACCAACACATTTGTATGGGAAAAATTACTTAATTATACAACAAATGGGCTACAAGGGCAAAGGACCTATTGGCAAGCATCAAGAAGGCGTCACAGAACCATTAGATCTTCCTTCAAAATTCAGTAAAGACAAAAAGGGATTAGGCTTTGAACTCACTCTACTAAAAAGAAGGATACCACACAAATATCAAAAACCTCAGTGGAAAGCAAAGAAGAAGTACAAAGAAGAATCTTGGCAAGAAGCACTATTTGAGTCAGCAGAGACAATTCATAAGGAACGTGAACATCAAGAAAGGAAGCAACATCAAGGGGAGCCCATCATTCATAAGAAGACAACATCTACAGAAGTAGATCATGTTCAAGAACCAATATCCAAAAAAGTAGACTCATCTCCTGATAACATCATTCCTCCCCAAGGAGGGACAATAGATGAACAAATACAAAAGGTAGAAGCAGGATCTGACATAGAATCAGAGAAAACTATCAGACTTGTATCCATCATTAAAGACCTATTCTCGCCATACAACATACCAGTTCACAACACTAATAGAATATGGGATGATACCTCTAAGACTGATTCCAATGAACATGAATAGGGCAGCTTCTCTAATGCTACTGAAGATGTTGCTAAAAATAGCAGTCATGCACCCATTTCTCAAGAAGCACGCAACACAGAATATAGAACACTTGAATTTGGTCCACAAAATATCTATGATGCCAAGGAAAATGAGCAGTGTCATTATGAACAAGTCTATACGAAAAATGATACCATCGAAGATCTCGATGAAATCCTTGAACTCTTTAACACCCAGGCCAATCATGATGAAACCTCCATCTTGACACTTGCAACAACAGAACTTGATCCACCTAATGATTCCTTACCACTTGTCTTTCTTGACCTCATAGACTGGGACGAACCTGAAATACATGATATAACAATTTTCCTGAATGATGAGTCCATTATCTATTACTTATGTACCATTAACCCAGAAACAAACTCTACCAGTAAATAGAATAACGACGTCTACAATCCAGGGAGTGACAAGTCTCTTAGTCGCAAAAATGAATCAAATAAAGGATCTATTGCTGAAAACCAGTCACTGGCAGTAATGGATCACAAAAAAGTAAAAATAAAGGACACATATGAGGGTGCAAACCTTTTCAAGGCACCTAATGATGGGAGACTTGACACTCTACTGGAGCATTACCAGGAGCGATCACCCATATTGAATGAGCCAACTCAATCCATCAACATTGGTACTACAAAAGTAGCCAAAAATATACACCTGGCAGAATCTCTAACAAAAGATGAAAGAGCAGAATTTGTCAAATTTTTTAAAGAAAAACAAATCAACTTTGCTTGGTCATATGCTGATATGCCTGGGATTGATCCATAATTAATCATGCATAATTTTTCCATTACTCAAGAAGCTAAACGAGTCAAGTAGAAACTGAGAAAGATGAATCCACAGGTAGCACTCATGGTCAAAACTGAACTAAAGAAACTACTAGATGTCGGATTCATTCGACCTATCGACTATGCTGAATGGATCTCCAACATTGTACCAGTATCAAAGCCCGATGGCAGTATTAGAATATGCATAGATTTTTGAGATGTCAACAAAGCTTGTCCAAAGGATGAATTTCCTTTGCCCAGTATCAACATAATTGTAGACCTCACAGCAGGACATGCAATGCTATCCCTAATGGATGGTTTTCAGGCTATAATCAAATCAAGATAGCACCAGAAGATCAAGGTAGAACAATGTTTACCTGTCCTTGAGGAACGTACTATTGGAATGTCATGCCCTTTGGCTTAAAGAATGCAAGAGCTACTTACCAGCAAGCAATGACAATAATCTTTCATGACATGATGCATACCTTCATGGAAGACTATGTGGATGATTTACTAGCTAAATCCTTCACCAGAGTAGAACACCTAGGCATCTTAGAAAAGATTTTTGATTGATTGGAGAAATTCCAAGTCAGACTCAACCCTAAGAAGTGTGTCTTCGGGGTTACATCAAGCAAGTTACTAGGCTACATAGTTTCAACTAAGGGTATTGAAGTAGATCTAGCAAAGGTACAAGCCATTATGGAGATGCCACCACCAAAGAACATCAGTCAGCCTAGATCTCTACAAGGACGACTCCAATCAATCAGGTGATTCATCGCTCAACTAGCAGATAAAAGTCTACCATTCAATCATCTACTACATAAGAATGTACCATTTAGATGGGAAGCCAAATGTGTAGAATCTTTCTATCAAATCAAACAGTATCTAATGAACCCACCAGTTCTAGTACCACCAATAGCTAGGAAGCCACTCATTCTCTACATTTCAACAATAGATATATCACTGGGGGCATTGTTAGCACAAGAAGATTACCAAGGCAAGGAATGAGCTATATACTACATCAACAGGACATTGAATGGATATGAACTCAACTATACATTCATTGAGAAGGCTTGTCTAACAGTAGTATTCGCATCTCAAAAATTCTGACATTATATGCTAGCAAATATCTACTCAGCAAGGTAGCTCTTACAGGTAGATTGGCTAAATGGGTCATGATTCTCAATGAATTTGATATCCACTACACAGAACGAAGAGCTATCAAAGGACAAGCAATTGTAGATCAGCTGGCTGAAGCACCACTACCTAGAAAACAAACTATGGAGATCGAATTTCCAGACAGGGATGCCCTGGCTATTTCTACCAAACAATGGACCCTATATTTTGATGGATCCTACATGCAACATGGCTTAGGTGCTGGCATTCTGTTCATCACTCTTGAAGGACACACTATACCAAGATCATATAGGCTTATGTTCCCATGCACAAATAATGTGACTGAATATGAGGCATTGGTTATAGGTATCAAAATGGCCGTAGAATGGAAAATCATAGAGTTAAAGGTCTACAGAGACTCACAACTAGTCGTCAATCAAATCAATAATGACTATCAGACAAAGGACGACAAGCTACTACCCTACAAGCGAATGGTGGATGACTTAGAGAAATATTTTATACACATCACCTTTGAACAAATACCAAGATTAAACAACAAAGCAGCCGATGCAATGGCTACTATCACTTCATTACTATAAATTTCAGAGCAACAGAGTCATTACGAGTTTCTGGTAGAGCAACTGTTTTCCCTAGCCTATGACCACTTTGAATCCCATGTTATCTATGCCTTGATTGGTTCAGATTCTCTGCTATATGGACTAATATATGACTATCTTAAGAACAACATCCTACCCATTGACCTATCCTGAAACCAAAAGCGTAACTTTATCCGGCAAGCCACCCGTTATACCCTTACTCCTGATACTTTATACCGTCGAGGTCTAGATGGTACTCTTCTTCATTCCCTTAATCGTAATGAATCTGACTCCGCTTTACATGAGCTTCATGAAGGTATCTGTGGCACACATTCAAGTGGTACTACTCTTGCTGAAAATATCCCAAGAATGGGATATTATTGGCCGACAATGGAAAAAGACTCTTATCACTTTGCAAAGAAATGTCCTAAATGTCAGATCCATGGCAACCTGATACATGCACCAGCACAATAACTACAACCATTCATGACATCCTGGCCCTTTTGTCAGTGGGGACTAGACTTGGTTGGCAAAATTCACCCTTCCTCTTCAAATGGACACAAGTTCATTATAACTACAATAGAATACTTTACCAAATGGATTGAAGCAGTCCCCATGACCATAGTAATGGGGAAACAAATTACCTCTTTTATCCTTAATTATCTGATCTGCAAATATGGTATTCTGAGTTCCATCATCACAGATAATGGAGGACCTTTCAAGAACCAAGATGTACAAGAACTATGTGAAAAATTCAAAATCCAACATTGTTTTTCTACACCTTACTACCCACAGGGGAATGGTCAAGCCAAAGCATCCAACAAGACAATATTGAAAATCCTAAAGAAAACAGTGAATGACGCAGGCAAAAATAGGCATGTACAGCTTAATCCAGCACTTTGGGCATACAAAACAAGCATCCACACACCTAAAAGAGCTACACCATATTCATTAGTATATAGATCAGAAGCTATTTTACCCTTAGAGGTAGAAATTCCATCTCTCGGAGTCTCTCTGAAAGGCTTAATCCTAGATGAAGAGTATCGAGTTAACCGACTGCAAGAACTTGAACTGCTAGATGAAAGATGCCAACTTGCCTACACGCATCTCAAAGCATATCATCAACACATGTGCAAAAGCTACAGCCACAAGGTCATTCCTCAAATTTTTAAAGTTGGTGACCTAGTACTCAAGGAAAATCCTAAAAATCAGCAAGATCGAAAAAAGAAAGGTAAATTTGAGCCTAACTAGTTAGGTCCCTATGCTATCATATCAGCCTATGGACTTTTGGAAAATGCACACTCCATTGAGACATTGTAGGTGATTGAAGGTTTTGTCATGGGCAAGTGCAAGGTAATGAGTCACAAATTCACGGAAGTCCATGCGTTGGAAAACGCGCTCTTATAAACGGGGGCCCGTTTTCAAAAAATAGGGGCCCGTTTATGCTTCGGGCTCCCGAGCCGAAAGGTAACGGGGGTCCGAAGCAAAAAAAAAACGGGCCCCCGTTTTGTTCTAAAACGGGGGCCCGCTTTTAAACAAAACGGGGGCCCGTTTTGTTTAAAAGCGGGCCCTCGTTTCTAAATGACATTTTTCCTTTTTTTTCCACAAGCCGCCCTTGTTTGAAAACGGGGGCCCGTTTTGTGGAAGTTGATTCCACAACCCGCCACTTGGCTCAGGATTAGGCCCGGGATAGGCCTGGGATGGCCACACCTAAGACATGGACCTGCAAATTCAAATCTCCATGAATGAAAGCACAAATATGAACTTCAGAAATAGTTTATGTGCCTCTAATCAGAGAATTTTTATACAAAATTAAAACCCATTTCAGATTATACTGTCTAGATTCTAAATATGTAAATTTATTTAAAAATTGGTTATTTTAACTATTTTTCATTTAGTTTATACTAAATCGGGTCCATAAATTTGAAATATTAACTAATTTTGTTAATTTTATAACTTTCTTATTTTAAAGAATTTTGGAAAAAAAATTATATGTCATCAATCTACACAAAATTCTTTTGTATTTAAAAAAAAAAAAATCAAAAAATGTTAAGTTTACATCAAATTATGTGGGTCGTACACATCAAATTTTTAAAAAGATAATTACGGCCATTAAAAAATTAATTAAAAAAAAAATATTAGAAAAAAAAATACAGAAAAATATGCTCATCAATCTTCAGTGTGTTACAAACCATTTCCCAAAACGGTTTGAGAAAATAATTTTAATTGTGTCAAAAAGAGTGGGTCGTACACATGCATGGTATGGTCCTGAAACAAGCATTTTTAAAACATAGTTTTCAGAACTCCATTCAAAAAGTTATTTTTTATTATGTGGGTATTAAAATAAATTATATATTTGGAAAGTACACTCAGAGGGCTATCTTTTATATTACTGACTTTTTCCAAGATTCAATCTCTAAGTGTTTCAAAATTTAAGCTCAAATGAGACAAAATCTGAAAATCAGGGAAAACACTTCCACTTTTTGGCCAAAAAGTGGACTCATCTTCTTGCACTGACCCTCATTGATGGCAACCTTACAATCCTATGACACCGACAAGGCATTCCACCGACACTAGCAAGATCAGACTCTACACTAACACTCAGACCACTGACACTAGCAATGAAAGGAAGGATACCGACACAGAAGCCAACATGATTTTTGTTATAATATATTTTGTTTATTATTGTAAAATATTTATAAGCCGACTTGGCAACATTGTAAAATGACTCATATATATCAAAGATCATTGTAGAACATTGTAAGAGATGTAAGGATTATTATGGAAGAATGTAATTAGGTGAAATAAGGTAGACCTATTATGCGAATTATAGGTTGAGGGTTTATGTAAGAAGCAGAGTAGAAACTGGTACTGGATCTGGCATTATAGATGCTATTTTGAAGTAGTACAAGACACTAGATTTATATAATCCATTTTGTAATTCAGTGAGACTTCCTATTTTGTATTTGAGCAGTGAGCTCCAAACACTTGGCCTTCCTGCATGTGTAGGCCCCTCTTGTAGCAGTAATATTCTCTTATTGGCCAGTAAGTGAATATTGTGGGTTAGAAATCCCACCAAGGTTTTTCCCACACCAGGTTTCCTCATTAAATCTTTGTGTTATGGTGTGTTTTTCATGTGGTTGATTTTATCTCTGTTTATTGCATTACTTCTTGTTTACCAGTACACAGTTTTAATATGTTCTACATGTTTTAAGTTAAGAAATTTAATTCACCGGTCAGATACTGATACACCCCCCCCTCTCAGTATCTGTGGGAATCCTAACAATTGGGATCAGAGCTTGGTCCTCTATTTTCAGAAGCCTAACAGCTTGAGGAAGATCTTGACACCGGTAGAGATGGAAAATTTGATGAAACAATTGGAAGCAACTATCTCAGATTTTGATATAGAAAAGTTGAAAAACATCAAACTTGAAGATGATCTAAAGGCAGCTCAGGAAATTATTCAAGCACTTCAAGAAAATCTTACCATAGCAAGAAACAAGAGAAGAGAACTTTGTGAAAAAATGCAAATTGAGGATGATGAAAAGGAAACTCTTAATGATATGATAAACAAGCTAAAGATAGAGAACATAACATCAAGGAATGAGATGTAGGATATGACTATGAGATTTTGTAAGGAAATTGAAGATAGAAAGAAGAATGAAGAAGATTTGACTATAAGATTAAGTGATGCAGCAAATGAGAACACAAGACTTAGCTATGAAAATGATTTGTTGAAGACAGATTTGATTCATACATAGAATGACTCAAATGAACTGATGAGGCAGAAAGAGATCTTAGAAAGAGAACTAGATATTGCAAATTAGCACAAATAAAAAATTAGAAAAATCTCAGAAGAACTTGGTGACTTGTTGAAGAATCAGAAACTTAAAGGTGACACTTGTGGAATTGGCTTTGAAGTTGGAGAAAGCTCCGGTACTGCAAACACATAGGATCATAGCAAACCGGTAAGACAACCAACTGCTTACAAATTCAATGGAAAATGCTTTAACTATAATAAGTATGGTCATAGAGCAAATCAATGTAGATCTAGAAGTTATCAGAATACCAATACACCCACCGGTCAATGTTCAAAATGCAATAAAATTGGTCATAACTCTGAAAATTGTAGAATGAATGTGAGATGTTATATTTGTGAAGATTTGGACACTTATCTAATCAATGTAGAACACAAACCGTCATAGGATATGGAAAGGCTATTCAGAAAAATAATGTGACTTGCTATGCATGTAACAAGATTGGACATATTGCAAAATTCTGTAGAAGTAAAGCATCACCGACAGACAACAAAAGTTCTAGTTTGAAAGGAAAAGAAAAAGTTGAAGAAGTTAAGCATGAATTTTCAAAACAATGGATCAGGAAATCAGAATAGAATGTGGATAAGAATACTCCTCCACTGGCAGAACAAAGTAGCACTCCACCGACAGGAGTCTCTTCATCCAATTGAAGAAATTTCTTTGAGGGTTTGGCAATCAATGTGAAATATGCTATTATTCCCTCGGTTGATGGTGAAAAGTAGAAAATTACTTCTATACCGGAAAATAAAGTTAAGTGACTACTTAATCGGCATACATTAAATATGGTAGTTGGCGAATTAACATTATAAATTAGTGGTTTTGGCTCCATTTGACTTCACCGAGCATTAAAACATTTGAAGAGCGCGAAATTTCCAGAGCTAAGGCATTTCAAGCAAAGAGGCAAGGCATTTTAGCAATTAATCTTTCCAAAGGCAGAAAAAGGTATTTATAATCATGGCATCCTGCTCTGTACCTGAATTCATAGCAAACCCTACTATTGTGGAAGTGATCAAGTGCCCTAGGCCCGTATTTTAGCTAGTTCCCGAGATAGAAAAGAAGGATGATAATGTAGGTGCTCTTTCCCAAATTCCCAAAGGAGTTGTTTATGTAGAAGACCCTAGAATTTATATCCATTGCCATATAGAAGAATTAGGAGATGAAGAAATCAAAAACATGTACAAAACTATTATATGTGATGATTCCAGAAATGTGAAACCTGGACATAAAATTGTTGAAACCCTAGGATTCACTAAAATCCTCAGCATTCCAGACTTTCCTAAGGAAGTTATTAGGATAGTATTGAGTAGAGTTCATGGTGCATTCTTTTGGTTAGATTCCGTTCACAAAATTACCAAGGAAGTTGTGAAAGCTATAATAGGGTTACCTTCCACCGGTAACAGACACAAACCTAACAGGTGTAACATCCGACAAAAGGTCCTTGAGGGTTAATGATGTAACCAACATAAATGTAAGATTCATTAGCATGATTATAGGTTACAAATTAACTCATACAAACAGACTTAACTCAGTCTCCAGTTTATGCATAAAAAGTGCACATGATATGGTAAATGAGAATGTAAAAATTGATGTATGTGAATGGTTAAAGGATGAATTGATTGACAATTTAGGGAAAATGAAGAATGATAAGAAAGGAACATTTAGATTTGGCAACTTACTTGTATGCTTAATACTACACATAACCAAACAGGTTCCCAGTATAGGCAACAAAAACCTTGGATTTGACATACCAGTAGGGAAACAGTTATTAGACTTGTTCAACAACATGGGTAAAAGCAAACAAAATAATATTGATGAGTATTTTTAAAAACTAAAGGCTGGAATGAACACTAGAGTCAGACTATCATAGAAAATTGTGGATAAATACAAGGTGTAAAGCGGAAAAATCAAACCCTAGTCGTTCTCCCCTCCCCAACTTCGAGGAGAGAGAAGGGAGAGTCACTAGGGTTGATGGTTTTCACTTAGGAGAGACTTTACATTCAAAAGAGGGGCTGAAAGCCACAAGATCCAATCCCACACAATGCAGGATTGGATTCTAAATGAGTTTCAAGGGTTGTGATAGCAAGGATACCCTCTTTTGTAAAGAATGTCGATGGAATGATTGAACTAGGAATGCATGTAAAGTAGGAAAGATTCGCTTATAAACAAAGATAGGGATATGGGATGAAGCTGCGGACCTGGAATTAGCAGTAAAATGTTGAGATGGTGCTGTTCTGCAAATTTGAGCAAAAGTTGATGGGACAATGGCGCCCGACGTGCACACGGTCCTCCGAAAAATCCGCGAAATGAAGGGGGATCTGTTCGTCTCTGCACAAGGATTCCAGATCTTCAATTACAGCCGCGTACCTGTAACCTACACACAGAAAAGAGAGGATGATTGGGGGGTTAGGGATTAGGGGTTTGCCTTTAGGTCAAACCCCAGTTTTGGAATTAACCAAGAAATGAGAATGCTGTAAATGTAAATGTTTGTAATGTAAACAAGTACTGATACCTTGTTGTAAGAATGTGTGTATTCTTACATGCGAAGGTGTAATGTATGTTGTATGTTGTATGTTGTAGGTGATCTCCACTTAAATGGTTGAATCCTTGTCTTGAAGGCAACACTTAGCCTTGAATGGAGAACTAGAATGCTCAATTGCTTGAAGGAATGCTTGAATGCTTGAATGTTTGAATATCGCTTCCGCCTTTTGCACACATATGTCTTTCTCTTTTCCTCCTTTTATAGGACAGAAAAAGTAGTTTATATACTTGTCAATTAGGGTTGATAGACTGATTTTTCCGACCTTAGGCCGACCAGGAAACATTATTTCCCGAATTGCAAACTTAAAGACCCGATGCCCAAAAGAGACCGGGCCCAAAATAGGGCCAGGGACCAAGGCGCTGGGCGTCATGGTCCTGGGGGACCAGGGCACTGGGCGCCATGGTCCCACCTCCCGGGACAGCAGGGTGCAAGGAAGGATCAGGCCAAGGTGCAGAAAATGCAGTTTTTGGTGTCGTAAACAGGTTTCGAGGTCTCCATTTAGGTTCAACGTTGCACTGCCATCATGAAGACCCAAATGCAGTCGAAATTGCAAGTGTCGCAATTTTAGGACCCTACATTTAGCCCCCACTTTAGCGGGAGTATAAGCATACGCTCATACTTCTGGTAAAGTACAAGGAAACAACATTGAAAAACTTTCACCACGTCAAGGAGGCAAGATACACCAAGCCCCCAGTGGACTAAGGATCTTACGACTTCGATAGACAAAGTAAAAGGGAAGATCACGAGGGAGAACCATGACTGTCAGTAGTAAGGTTCCCTCACTATGAGTCATGCAAAAAAGATATCAAAAATTTTCAAGGCAAAGCTAAATTTGTCAATAAATTTTCAAGTATCTTGAAAAGATATGAACGGGATGTATGCCCCCCTACATTAAAGCGATCACACACGCCTCACCGAGGGTGATTGCTTTAAGGTAGTGATACATATAAGGAATGAGAAAGGAAAGGAGCACGTTATCACAAGGATTTAGCCCCCAAGTGTGAGATAAGCCCAAGGATAATAGACACAAAGCACAAGGTGACTTCGCTTTCCTTGGGGTCAGTATGTTGTATGATAATTCATGTATATCATATGTATGTATGCATAATTGTTCTTCATTCCCCAATCAAGGAAGGTCACCTAGAAGAAGGGAACACATGTGTCTTTTGAGTCAACATGAGAGAGACAAAAAGAGATCTCAATGCTTTGCATCATCCTCAAGTAGACAACACTAAGGACAACAAATAGAAGAATGAGAATAACACATAGAAGAAGTAACAAAAGAGATCAAGAGAGGAGGAGAGAGTCTGCTATGCTAATGAAACTAGTCTAGCACGTCATCTACCCCCCGATCTTGCTGATCAATATTTCGGGAAGGTAGGAAACATGCTAGAGGAGGAACATCCAACACAGCAGATGGAGCTATCACAAGATCCAAACAAGGGCTATGTTCATGTTCCAAGCCACGTCGTTCTTGTCTAGGAGCTAGGATAAGTGCTTTAGAAAATTCGTTAGACAAATGGTTATCAACATCAACATATTCATATTCACTATTAGAATGGACAGGAGTAACATTTTCATCATGAATAACATTTTCATCTATATCATCATCAAGATTTATAAAAATAGGATTTTTAACTTGCACAGGATCAAGACCATCATGCATCTTATATTTAGGAGATTTCGGCTCAATCTTCAGCTAAGGAGAAAATGGAATAATACTAGCTGAAGGTGTTTTTGGGGATTGCAAAGTTTGAGAAGCAGCTGCTTGAGCTCTAAGACGACGCTTTCATCGGCGTTCATGTGCAGAACGATTTCATCTAGTCTTAGTAGGAAGTTGAGAAGAGTGAGGAGGAGGAATGTTATCATCCTTATCACTTGGGTGTTTAGGTTGTGGTGTCTTAGGTTGAACAATAGGAGAAGAGGAAGGTCTCTTCTCTCCATAAGAGGAAGGAGGAGGAACTGCTCCATATAAGGGAGGAATATTTGGTTTAGGAAGGAGACCAAGTCCATCATGACGAGGAGGTATAGGTCTACTTTTAGAAAGTTTATTAGATATAGGCATAATCACATTCATAGGGATGGGTTGGGAATCTTCTTGAGGAAAGACATTAGTTTTATCTTTCAAAGGAAGAACTTCCTTCTCAAGAACGATAGGGATGTCAAGTTTGGGTTTTCTAGGTTCACTTAGAGATAGAATCATATCTTTTTTCCACCTTTGATAGGATTTGAAAAGATGATCACTTTGCAGAGGAAGAGATTGGAATTGTTTAGGCCAAAAGTAATCAATAGGAACACTAGAAGTTCTTTCAGCTGGTTTAAAGAGACTATGATTGATAGTAACAACTTCACCATTATGGGGAAATTTCAAGCACTTGTGAATAGGAGAAGCAATAGCTTTCATGGAAGATAGCCAAGGATAGCCTAGCTTCACACGAAATTGTTCAGATGATGGAATAATAGCAAAGCTCACATCAAGGGATTTGTTATGAACTTCAATAGGTAATGTAATAGAACCAATTGTAGGAGAAGAAAATGCATCAAATAATTTCACAACCACATTTGTTTCATCATAGATCACTTGATTCAATTGCAAAGTAAAAATAAATTCTTCAGTAATGATATTAACCATACAAGAAGGATCAATAAGCACTCCATAGGAAGGTGTATTCTTGACTTTTGCAACTATATATAAAGGACCATTAGGTGCCCTGATAGTTTCACTGGAATCAAAGGTGATGGAAGGTTCTTTAGGGATTTTCTGCTGCTCAACAAAGTTAATCACATTCGGAGTCATAGACACAAGATCATCAGGTGAGACAGAGGAATCATTAGTATCAATCGCATTAGAGGTATGAGAAGGCAATGGATCGGTAAAAATCTTAAGATTTTGGTTAGGAGGAGCTACATATGTGTTGCCTTTATCATTCACACCAGAAATAGAGATAGTATTATTATCAATCAGATCTTGAATTTTACCCTTTAAAGCAAAATATTTTTCAGTATCATGCCCAGGATGATGATGAAATTGACAAAAAGATTTGTTATCAAAATAGGGTGAATTAATCTTTGTAGGATCTATTTGCTTTATAGGAGGAAGAGTGAGCACATTTTGTTCCAATAATTTATTCATAATACTATGCAATGATTCATTCAAAGGAGTAAACTTTCTTTCTTTCTTGAAAAACTTAGAAATAGGAGGCACACTTGATGCTACATTCACATTATTGTTGATGATGTTTTCATTGAACTTAATGGACTCTCTGTTTGGTTTAAACTTCCCAAATGGTTGTTGACTACTATCACCCTTATCACTCGGGGCCATAGGATTTGTTTGTTCCATTTGACTCACAGTCAGTTGATAATTGTGAAGAGTTGCGCACAACTGTTGGAAAGAAGTAAACTCAGAAAATAGAAGTTTTTCTCTAATATCTTTTTGTAAATTAGAAATAAAGATTCTTTGAATATCATTGTCAGGTATTGGAAAGGAAATTTGAGCATACAAATGATTATATCTACCAATGAAATCAGTCATTTTTTCTTTAACACCTTGTTTACAATGCATTAAATCGATCAAAGTAACCTTAGGACTTATATTGTTTTGAAATTGTTGAATAAAAGCATTTGCAAGTTGTTCGAAAGACGAAATAGAATAGGAAGGCAATGAGCAATACCATTGTAGGGCTTTATCTCTTAATGTTCTAGTAAACAGTTTTGCAAGCAACCTTTGGTCATAAGCAAAATCGGTACATATTGTTTGAAAGGTCTTAACATGTGTTAGAGGATCACCCTTACCATTATAAAGCTCCAAATGTGGAATTTCAACATGTTTAGGGGGGATAGCTCGAACAATGTCAAGATAAAGTGGGCTCGCAACATCAAATGTGGGTACACTAAACTTAGATTGATTCATAGAGGCAATTTGTTGCTGTAATGAAGAGACAGTTTGTGCAAGATTGTTAATGGTCGCTTCAGTCGAAGAGTTCATATTAGACGTGTTAGATTGTGATGGAGGTGTTATGTTATTGAAAGAAGGTAGAGAGTAAGGTGGTGGGACACTATGATAGTTAGTCATAGGAGATGATTGGAAAGGAGGAACACTACAAGGAGGAATGGAATGGTTAAATGAATTGCCCCCTTGCGTCATGTTCATTTGTGGAGATATAATAGGAACACTCATTGAAGGAATGAATGAAGAAGTTGGATTGAATGAAGGAAGAGAGTTGATTGAAGAAGAAGGATTGCCCCCATGACTAGTGATCATAGGAGGAATGTCTTGTATTGAAGTAGTCATTATGCTTGATGTAAAAGTAGGTATACTAGCAATAGGAGTTGTCAAAGGAATAGAATGATTAACTTGAGTAGGAGGTTGTGTATAACCTAAAGTTTCAGCACAACTCTTCATAGGCATCACATTCGAATCCACAATGTGTGCAATACCACACAAAATATCAATTCCATTCTTATCACTTTGAACCATATGTTTTAGACCCTCAATTAATGAAAGAGCTTCACTATCGGGGTATTCTTGAGACATCCATTGTCGAAAATCATCAAATTGGTTATCCAATTTTGAAAGTTGTTCTACAGAAACCTCATGGAGAGCTTCTTCATCATTAAGAGGATTAGAGGAATTACCCATGTCCTCGTTAAAAAGGCCATTCAAATTAGGTTCCATCTCCTCAGTATTTAAACCTTGGAAAGACTTAATTCTAAGGCTTCGTCTAACGGGAATAGTGTAAGTAGGACTTATTGTTGTAAAACTCATGCACTAAAGAAAGAGAGAAGATTTTGAATTTTAGAGGTAGCAAATTTCAATAAAACCAGCCAATCTCCTAGATTTAAGCTGTTAAATGCAATCAGGACAATCTCCCGAAATTTCGGAAAAAATGTCAGGGACCGTGGCGAACGGAGTGCACACGGTCCTCGCAACTTTTTTCAAAATTTTTAGGGATGAAAGTTATGATGATTTTAAAGCTAATCTGAAAAAATTGAGTGATTTTACGATCTGTAGATAGGCCAAATTAAAGTTGCAATCTCAAAATTGAACCCTACCAAGATTGTTGAAAAATGTAAAATTTGAATTTTGAAAAAAGAGGGGGAAACTGAAATTTTGAATTTTATGATTTTAGAGGGAATGCTGAAAGCAATGCAAGTTTTGAAATTTAAAAGTTGACTCGATTTCATGCAAAATTCGAATTTGAAAGCGGAAATCAAAGTTGCTGCAATTAAACATTAATTTCAAAAGTCACAAACTGCAAAAACTTGAATAAAGCACTGAAATTTCGAATGAATACCAACACACTTTTCAGATTTAGGACTGTAAGAAACACAATGTTGACATGAATTTCAGTTTCAATGATTTTTGAATGATTAGAAGCCTCAATCCAAGCAACCGCTAGACCAACTTTGACTTTAATTTTGAAAGTGTTAAAATTGATAAAATCAGCCAAAATTCTGGATTTTAGCAGAAAAATATAGTAAGATCTAGCTCCCGAAATTTCAGAAAAAATGTCAGGGACGAGGGCGCTCGGGGTGCACACGGTCCTCGCAACTTTTTTCCAAATTTTCAGGGATGAAAGATATTGTGATTTTGTTGTGGAATCCAAAGTTACAGCCGATTTGGAGGTGTTTTGATTAGTGAAATTATCAGTCAAAGGTTGAATCAAGAAGTTTTTAAAAATTAGGGTTTTGACATTTAACCACTTAATTTTCAGAATTAAAGCACAAATATGAATTGACAATTTGCAATAGAAGGGTAAATCTGAAACAAGCAATAACAATTAAACATTTCACAAGCTTAATTACTAAAAAGAAAATTTTAGGGTTTTTATGCAATCAACCTCTAAAATTTGCAAAAGATCAAACATGAAAAATGTAATTAAGGAAGCAAATTTTCAGATCTAACCATGAATAATCAGAATGAGGATGTTCATGTTGGGTTCACCAAAATGTAAAGCAGAAAAATCGAACCCTAGTCGTTCTCCCCTCCCCAACTCCGAGGAGAGAGAAGGGAGAGTCACTAGGGTTGATGGTTTTCACTTAGGAGAAACTTTACATTCAAAAGAGGGGCTGAAACCCACAAGATCCAATCCCACACAATGCAGGATTGGATTCTAAATGAGTTTCAAGGGTTGTGATAGCAAGGACACCCTCTTTTGTAAAGAATGTCGATGGAATGATTGAACTAGGAATGCATGTAAAGTAGGAAAGATTCTCTTAGAAACAGAGATAGGGATATGGGATGAAGCTGTGGACCTGGAATTAGTAGTAAAATGTCGAGACGGTGCTGTTCTACAAATTTGAGCGAAAGTTGATGGGATGATGGCGCCCGGCGTGCACACGGTCCTCCGAAAAATCCGCGAAACGAAGGGGGATCTGTTCGTCTTTGCACAAGGATTCCAGATCTTCAATTACAGCCGCGTACCTACAACCTACACACAAAAAAGAGAGGATGATTGGGGGGTTAGGGATTAGGGGTTTGCCTTTAGGTCAAACCCTGGTTTTGGAATTAACCAAGAAATGAGAATGCTGTAAATGTAAATGTTTGTAATGTAAACAAGTACTGATACCTTGTTGTAAGAATGTTTGTATTCTTACATGCGAAGGTGTAATGTATGTTGTATGTTGTATGTTGTAGGTGATCTCCACTTCAATGGTTGAATCCTTGTCTTGAATGCAACACTTAGCCTTGAATGGAGACTTAGAATGCTCAATTGCTTGAAGGAATGCTTGAATGCTTGAATGTTTGAATATCGCTTCCGCCTTTTGCACACATATGTCTTTCTCTTTTCCTCCTTTTCTAGGAGAGAAAAAGTAGTTTATATACTTGTCAATTAGGGTTGATAGATTGATTTTTCCGACCTTAGGCCGACCAGGAAACATTATTTCCCGAATTGCAAACTTAAAGACCCGATGCCCAAAAGAGACCGGGCCCAAAATAGGGCCAGGGACCAGGGCGCTGGGCGCCATGGTCCCACCTCCCGGGACAGCAGGGTGCAAGGAAGGATCAGGCCAAGGTGCAGAAAATGCAGTTTTTGGTGTCGTAAACAGGTTTCAGGGTCTCCATTCAGGTTCAACATTGCGCTGCCATCATGAAGACCCAAATGCAGTCGAAATTGCAAGTGTCACAATTTTAGGACGCTACACAAGGATGACATATGTTTTGTGATCAAGAAAGATGAGATCTGGATGGAAGCAGTGATCCCAAGAACAATCTGGGTTACTGAAATGGACTATGAGACCGATGACCACATCATTGAGACATATACTATAGCCCTTCTAGAAGCACCCAAGGAACCTAAGGAAAAAGTATTTGGCAGTGCATAAACGATTGAAAGTCAAATTCAATCCAAAAAAAGAGTGAAGAAAGTAGAAGCAACTGTGAGGATAGGCTCAAGAAAGGCAAAGGCTATCAAAGAAGATGTAATAAAACAAACCAGTATCACTGAAGATGAGTTGGAGGCACTACAACCTAAAACTCACCTCTCACCGGTAGCTACTTCATTAGAAAGTGATATGCCTGCAGCATTCAAAAGAGTTATAAGGAAAAGAGAACCTTCATCGGTATGCACTCCTTCACCAAGAAGAACCAGGAAAAAACAACAGGCAGTGAGATCCCCGGTTAAGAAGTCAAACCCTAAGAAGAAGAAATTGACACGAAAGAAAAAGACTCAATAGAATATTGCTCCGATTGACAAACTGTTAGATGAAATCACATAAGAAGGAAAACTTAAAAACATCGATAAATTGTATGACTCACTGTCAGTAGATGATAAAGAAAAGGTTGAAAAAAGTGTTATTTTACACTTGGATATCTATAAGAAGTTCTTAATGCAAGTTGTAGATGAACTACCAGATGAATTATTCAAGAGACTGAAAGCAAGAAGACAAGTTGTGGTAGATCTTGACAAGAAAATCAAAGTTGAAAAATTACTTGCTGTCTACCCAATTAACTCTCCAAAAGAAATAGATGATCTAATTGTAGAGGCCAACTAGTCAGTATTCTCTACTGCACACCAACATATTGCACTAATGGTTGGAAGAGTAAATGAGGTTGTAGAGGAAACTACAAATGGATGGGATATATTCCTTGTAGAGAAGGAAAAACAGGAAGAGTATAGGAACCCCAAGCCTATCAAAGTTTACCAAAATGACAAATATAAGGGTAAAGGCAAGGTTGGTGGTCCCCCAAGATTAAAGATAATTGATAATTTACCCCCATCACCTCAAGATACTCCACCGGTACAAACAACTGAAGACCAACCGACAGATGACAATATGGATGTATCACAAGAGGATACTAATCTTAATTCAGAGGCACTATACACTATGGATGTTGATATTCAAAAGGTCAACATTGTGGTAGATAAAGACACAATCGATAAAATAGATATGGCTAGTGAGCCACTGGTAACCAATGGAATTGATAACACATAAGAAAAACTGGCAGATGATAACACAGAGCAATAGGCTCTAGAACAACAACAGGTAAATGCAGAATCAGTGCCACCAGCATCTAGTGAACAAGGTAAACCATTGGTTAAGGAAATGGAAACACAGACTGACCTACTAGAGGTCACTACATGCAAGGACAGTGCTCCCACCGACGAAATTCAGAATGTTGGTTCCTCTTCTATAGGATTTAAATCAACCAATGTAACTGAATTTCTTTTAGATTCTTTGAAGAAAATAACAAATTGTAGTTCACATGCATATAAAGCTATAGATGACACAATCCCAATTTTGAAGATGATAGCTCCAAACTATAATGTAGATAATGAGGATTCTTTGAGCCAACTTGACACTTTGTCTAAGTACATTATTGACAACACAGTGACATTTGAGCAAATAAAGGAAGAGGCATTCAAAGACAGGTTGGAAATTGAAAAACAAAAATTCTTTGAGGATCAAATAAAGAAGTGTACTAGGGAATTTGACACACTTCTACCAGAACTATGCAGCTCATTGAAGGAATTTAAAACTCTATACAGAGACATCTGCAAGACAAATTTCTTGATAGTTGACATAGATAAGAAAATGAGCAAGGTACAAGAAGAAATAAATAAACTTGCTAACAATTTTGTTAATTCACCTGATACATTATCAGTTTTTGAGCAAAAGATAACTAGTTTTGAGGAAGAATTACTGAAGCTAGAGAGAGAAAAGGAGAGAATAATAAACAAGGCTAAGAATCTGAGATTAAGACTAAGTCCAAGACTAGACTATCTAGCATCCTTGAGGAAGGAAATATCTGAGGCATTAGTACAAGGACATAAAACACTGGCAGAGCATATGCAACACCTCACTGGTACAGTTCAAAGAATAGAGGCAGCAATAAAAGACAGTAAGAAGTTTTTGGAAAACATAAATTTGGTTTTGGCGGATCTTTTTCAAATTGTAACCACCTAGTTACATGGTTGAGACAAGAAACCATACTCTATTGACACTTTGACAACCTTTGTCATTGATGCCAAAGGGGGAGTAGTGGTATGAGAAAATAATCAGGTAAAGACTCATCTACTTAGGGGGAGTTCACACATTTTTGGTAACATATTTTTGGACTTCAATTTTTGGACACACCTTTTGAATTTTCTCATGAGTGTTGCCATCAATGCCAAAGGGGGAGATTGTTGGCAAATGCACACTCCAATGAGACATTGTAGGTGATTGAAGGTTTTGTCATTGATGGAGACCTTACAATCCTATGACACCGGCAAGGCATTCCACCAGCACTAGCAAGATCAGTCTCTACACTGACACTCAGACCACAGACATCGGCAGTGAAAGGAAGCATATTGGCATAGAGACCGACATGGTTTTTGTTATAATATATTTTGTTTATTATTGTAAAATCTTTATAAGCCGACTTGGAAACATTGTAAAATGACTCATATACATAAGAGATCATTGTAGAACATTGTAAGAGATGTAAGGATTATTATGGAAGAATGTAATTAGGCGAAATAAGGTAGACCTATTATGCGAATTATAGGTTGACAGTTTATGTAAGAAGCAGAGCAGAAACCGGTATTGGATCTGGCATTATAGATGCTATTTTGAAGCAGTACAAGACACTGGATTTATATAATCCATTTTGTAAGTCTGCGAGACTTCCCATTTTGTATTTGAGTAGTGAGCTCTAGGCACTTGGCCTTCCTACATGTGAAGGCCCCTCTTGTAGCAGTAATATTCTCTTATTAGCCAGTAAGTGAATATTGTGGGTCAGAAATCCCACTGAGGTTTTTCCCACACCGGGTTTCCTCATTAAATCTTTGTGTTATGGTGTGTTTTTCATGTGGTTGCTTATATCTCTGTTTATTGCATCACTTCTTGTTTACCGGTACATAGTTTTAATATGTTCTACATGTTTTAAGTTAAGAAATTTAATTCACCGCTCAGATACTGATTCACCCCCCTCTCAGTATCTATGGGAATCCTAACATGGATCAGGCGCTTATCAGTTGACCACTTCAGAAGGAGATGTGCTTGATGAACCAACTAATAGCATCCATTTGAAGAAATACTACACTTGAAGAGTCTAATGCATGAAAAAAAAAAATCAAAAAATCAAAAACATCAAAACAAATCAAGAAAAAGCAAATAAAAAGGTACAATAAAAGCAACTGGTGAAAACCTGGCAACAGGCACTATTGTGAGAGGATGACTCCTCTATCTATATCCATATCATTATATCCACTGTAAAGCACTATCGGCCATCGCCTGACATTTTTATCCCAAAATCTAGTTAGGACATACTTAACGTAGTCACTATCCTGGTTTATCCACATACATCTCCTCCACATCTCACCATGGCTTGGTAATCACTATACATATCCACATCGAGAGGTACACTTAGCTAGGGGCAATACTTGTCAAAAATTATGAGCACATTCAAGCTGTCAAAACTAGAAGCAAACTAAGAACATCATGTGCAGCACTCAAACAAATCGCACAGCAAAACATTGATCGCTCAACAAAATTCACAAGGGTTGATGGATGATTTTCTGAAGTATCAAATGTTGCATCTTGCATAAAAATTTGACTATTTTGCACTTGAACTTTTTGAATTATTGGATACTCTCAATTTTCTCCCCAAAGCTTCAAAGCTGGAGAACATCCGGAAACTCCAATATTTTCTTAGCTTTCTGTCTGTGAGGCAATCATTTGTACTGTGTAAATACTTGTCTCGAGATGTGATTCACATCACTGAAGACATGAATCTACTTTACGCATACAAATGGTTTAATCTTGTTTGTTTATACGCAATCCGCACCTAGGTCGTCCTGGTTCAATTATACCTTGACGCTTGTGCTATCTTGCAAAATCAAACATCATGTAAATTTTTCTCGGGTCATTATGGTTCAAATATACCATTATGCTTGTATAAATTTTCAACATATTCCAACCAAATCAATGCTCAATGATGATACATACAAAGAAAGCAAACAAAATGTGGCTAAACATAGATGACAAATGTAGAATGAGGATGCTCAAAAACAATTAGTTGCATATCATCTTATAATTAGCTACACATCATTATCATATTAATCTTGCATTTAGTTGCACAGCATATCATATCACACATCTCATTTTCAAGATATATCTCATAGCATATCATATCATACATCTCATTTTCAAGATATATCTCATAGCATATCATATCATACATCTTATTTTCAAGATACATCTCGCAACATCCTGCAAATATCACATCACATACATTTATCTAAGCATTTGCATTGTCATAGAATAATCAAAAGCATATACAAAACATAATCCATAACACATCACATGAGGATCAAAGAAAATGGTATCATATATATTTCTCAAAAAAAAAATGATCAATGTACAAAATATGTCATGTCTGTGCCAAAGACAATACAATGATCAAAATACAAAGGAGACAACAAGTATGACTATCTCCTGAAGGCGATGGTCTCATTGCAGATGTCCTAGCACCTGGATCTCCAAGTGGATCCTATCTATGAGGCCTTGTCGTGCCTCTACTCTCTGTCCTTGACCCAGTCTCTCGGGATCGACTAGATCTCGATTGAGTGCAACTCTGCACCCGACGCTCCCTGGGCACTTCATCCTCATAATGTCTCCTGTAATACTCTACCTCCTTGGAACTCAAGGCCATCTCTCTCAAGGTGTCTCTCATCAGACCACCTGCAGCCGCTCTCTCCACCGCCTCTGCTCAAGCCTCGGCTCGACCCAACTGCTCCAAAACAATATCTCACTCTGTGGTCAGCTGTGTAATCTGATGCTGCTGCGCCAACATCTATGCCTGCAAATGTTGCACTGACAACTACATTGATCTAATTTGTGCATCCTCCACATGCATAGGAATCCGCATCTGCAAGGGTTCTTATGAAGGGGTACCCCCTGTCCCCCTACCTGTCCTCGGTGCTGGTGGAGGTAACACATCTGACCTCCTCCTCTACGCCAGTCATCGCACATCCTCATAACCTCCCATCTCCGCTATCACCTCCCTAACATGCTCCTCTCCTCTAGCTCTGATCGCAAACCCTCCTCTCCCTCTATCTACTGCCACCCGCCACACAACTCTCTCTCCCCATATCCCCCTATCTCCACCCCTATCTCCTCTCCTCCCCAACTCCAATCTCCCTCTAACTCCTCGCCGACCTTGGCCACCTTCTCCACCATCTTTGCCATCCCCTCCTCCCCCATCACTACCTCCCCAATCTATCTCCTCCTCATCATCAAAAGCTAGAATCATCTCAGCTGGATCTGATATCCTAGCCATTGCACGTGCTGCGAAGAGTGCTACAAACTCGTGAGTTAGCCCTACATCCATGATCTCTAGGGCATAATCCAAAATCTAACCAGCTAAGTGAAAGAACTCCTCCACTGTTGCCGTGCTGTCAAAAGTAGGCCCCCAATCTGGGATGTCCTATCTCCATCGAGCATAAAAGAATGCTCCTTGTGGTATCCCCTACTGTCGACCATACTGCCACAGCACCCGACCATGCAAAAACCTCTCTATCATGAAGGGCGTCTGCCCTATCAGATACCTAGAACTGAAAAACGTGAGGCATCTCCATTCCATCCTCTGCCCATACCTCACACCTTGTATACGGTCGCCAGACGACCATATCAATGTCATCCAACACTCTCCTCCAATGCTCTAGTTTGCCCAGCTTACACTAGACAACTATCCCCCTATATCCATATGCATACGCGCCTCCAATAGGCCTATTTCTATCTGCTAGTAGCCTAGCTGTGGGGATATGCTCCCATGCCCACACTTGCAATAGTGTCACTCCAGCTGTATCCCAAGTACACTACCTCATGCAAATCCCTATATAAATGAGCCAACATCGTTGACCCCCATGCAAACCGATGACCCTGCATCACCATGTCCTCCAACACCAATCCCCATCCCACTGACAGTCCCTTCACCCTCCGGTCGGGACATAAGAATCCACCTATAAAACCTGCTAGAATAGAAGGCAGAGGCACGTAATCCAAATCCAAAAAATCCTGCCAAGGGATCTCATACCCGCAAATGGTGTCATCCTGAAAAATCTGGCGTAGAGCCTCCGTCCCACCCTCCTCTGTCTACTCATAGGGTAGTAGTACACCTACTACAGGAATCCACAAAATCCAATAGCAATCCTTTGGGGTCACTATCATCTCCCCTATAGCCAAGTGAAAGGTGTTCGTATCGCTATGCCACCTCTCTGCCAATGCTGTCAATAAACCCTAGTTTACGATAAACTGAGGCATATCTAGCGAAGAGTTCAAACCACATCTATCAATAATATCTCTGTCTCCCTGTGTCAATCGTGGTATCAAGGACCACGGTCTTGGAAATCACTCACATGACTACAATACTCCAAGACACTCCTGTCACAAACAAAGAAAGTCCAATATCAGTTCCCTCATCAATACATGGAAATCAAACTCAAAATCATGTCAACAACTTGAAAACTTTGAACAAATCTAAATCAAGTTTCACACCATATCAATCCATCAAATCATATCAACTTGTATTACAACTCAAGTTTATAATCATATCAACTTGTAATACAACTCAAGTTTCAAATCATATCAACTTGTAACACAACTCAAGTTCCATATCAGCTTGTAACACAACTCAAGCTCCATAATCCATATCAAACACATTCATATCCCAAACTTGAACACTTTGAACAAATTAAAGTCAAGTTTCACATCATATCACAATCACATAAGATCTATATCAACTTGAAACATCGTAAATCAAATCAAGTTCTATAAACAACTCATATTAGATAACCTATCACATCAATGACAGCAGACGCGATGACTTGCAAAAAATCCACTTATCCCAGCAGGCATGCTTCAACCTACTTTTCTCATTCACAACTCCTACTATACCAATTTTTTCTTCCTATGCGCTAAACTGCTTCTCATGCGCTAACATGTTTTCTCCACGCACTATCCAATTCACCCTATGTGCTAGTCTAACTCTACGCACTACACTTTTCTTCTAATGCACCCTCTCCACTACCCTACGTGCTACAAAAACCCTATGCGCTATTCTATCCCTCCCATGCACTACACATTTATCCCTATGCGCTAGGTCACACCTACATGCTATCATGACCTACCCATGTGACCCCCTAAAAGCCCTATGTGTTAGATATTTTCTACGCGCTACCCATTTTACCCTATGTGCTACCCTGTACCCCCGGTGCGCTAACAAAATTTGACGTGCTACCCTAACCTAACAATGCGCTAGCCTTCAATTTTTGGATGCTACCCTATTCAAAAAACCTTACGCGTGACAAAATTTTTTCGTATGTGCTACTATTTTGACTGGACGTGCTAAAACGTAAAAATCCGCATAAAAAATTCAAAAAATGACCAAAAATGAAAAAATCAAAAATCAAACAAGGGTCAAAAAGGTTGACTTACTGGTGGTCCATATGTTGTAGGCCTCTGATACCTCCTAACACACTTGAATCGATGAGAAGAATATGGAATCGACATGTTGACTTCACTCCAAATGTCACTATCTCCAAAGTCAACAAGCACAAATGAGACAAAAGGAATTACCTTTTCCCTTTTATAGGGTAAAACCAAATTAGGGTTCCGTATAGGAATGCGAAAATCGCTCTTGGTCTCTCATACAAACCTATCCAACATCATTATCGGGAGATGAATCAATTTATCGCATTCAACATAGACAAATTTAAAATGCTATTATCCAAATCAAATAAAATTTTCAAAAAAATTGATTCATCTCCTGAGGGGGCATTATCAACATCATTTTTTCAAATCTGAGGCATCAATTATCAAAACTAGGACATGACATATCTCAAAATGACATAAAAATTGATCATAACTAAATCAGGATGACACATCATTTTCTTTGAATCAACATATGCACACACGTCACTTCAAAGAGGGGCAAAATGTAGACACCTAAAAGTTGCATAATAAATTAAGTGAATTTTATTCATTTAAATTACTCTTAAATTCTTCTAATTAATTAAATTAAGATTTAATTTATATACCCTTCTTCTATCTAAGCCATTTAATGAAATTCACATTTAATTAAAATCCCCCTTCTAGCCCATTTAATTAAATAGTTTCCCCACCAAATTGAATAAATCTAATTTATTCAAATTACCAAGTTGCAACCAAATTAAAATAAAACAATTTATTTTAATTAAATCCTATTATTCCTCACCCACTTGCATTTTCCTACATCTCCCACTTGCATCCTAAATCCCCTTCCTAAATTCTTCTAGATTCTTCTAATCCTAATCAATTAACCCAAAACCATTCATTATCCCTTTTTCCTAAATTTGAGGAGGTCACTTCTCAAATTTGGGGGAAAGTCTTCCAAATCCATTAAAGCCTTTATCCATTCAACAAGATAACTTGTTGAAAGCCCCCAAATTTGGAAGGACTCTTACAAATTTGTCCCCAAAGTTTTCAAACCATTAATGGTCAACTAACCCTTAGTGGCATGGTTAGAGACTTTTTGCCTAACTTAACCTCCATCTAACCCAAGGGTCTCATCAAACATTTATTTCTTTAACCATGGTTATCCTTTTAACCTTTGCACAAGAGTTTATCCTTTGGGTAAAAGCTTTATCCAATGGATAACCTTGACCTAACCTTAACCCTTACCTCCTAGGGTAACCATGAGGTCTTCTCAAGCATTTAATGCTTCCTACCTCTCCTCTCAACCAACCTTATGTTGACAATTGTCACCATTTCATTGGTGAAAATTGTAAACATGGATTGATAACTTTTAATCTTGACCCTTGATTAACTCTTTCAATCTTGACCATCCATTGCCCTATTTTTGCTTTAAATAGAGCTCTCCTTCCTCCATTTTAAAGGATCCAGAGATTCAATTTTCATGCATCTAAGCTATAGCCACTTTAATCTAGCATTTTAACCTCTCTTTGAATAGGAATCATCTTAATAAGCATTTTAAGAAACATTTCCATTATCATAAGAAATACATGTTAGACTAGTATATCATGTTAGGATAGTATTTATGCTAACCTTGCTATCTTATAATGTAGTTTATTAAATCTTTTAGAATCAAGCATAAACAGGAATGCATTCATACTAAATCAAATTAAAAGCATCCCTTGTTCTTACATTTGTCATCCCTAAACCACTTTTCTCAGTGATCTGAGAGCAAAGGCATTGGTTTGAGGGACCTTGTGAGATAGAGAATCATGGAAAAAACCTTGGGAAGTTGAGTCATTCTTCATGACTCCATAACTTGCACCAAGAAGTCCTGTGGGTGTGTGAGCAAGCCTCTTTGAGCTCCACTTTTCACGTTTTGAGTTTCATTGACCCACTTTTCCTGCATACAACTGTCGTTCGATACCATTTTCTTCACAGTACCTAGTGAATTCCTCAGAAGTAAATTCACCACCTTGACCTTTCCTCAGACATTTTATCTTCTTACTGCTCTGTTTCTCTGCTAAGGCCCTGAATGCCTTGAACTTACCAAAAGCTTTAGTCTTATCCTTCAAGAATGTGACCCACATCATCCTTGAGAAATCATCAGTGAGAATCATGAAATATCTATCACCTTGAATGCTTTTTGTTCTTATTGGTCCACAAATATCTGTATGAACCAAATCTAACAAGTGCTTCGCTGAGAAGGATTTTCTTTTGAAAGATGAAGAAGTCATCTTTCCTAACTGACATTCCTTGCAAAGAGCATTAATCAGTTTGTCTAACTAAGGCAAACCTCTCACTCTCTTGGACTTACTCACTTTAACAATGTTATCAAAGTCTATATGACAAAATCTCCTATTCCAAAGCCATCTATCATCTATTTTAGCAATAAAATAGTTGCTAACTTTAGAATTGAGATGAAACAGGTTACCTTTAGTTTGTTTCTCGGTTGCAATCACTTCACCTTTGTTATCAAAGATTTTGCAAATACCATTTTTAAACTCCAGTGGGTATCCTCTATCATTAAGTTATGCCACACTCAAAAGATTGTGCTTTAGTCCTTCAACCTAGTAGACATCATCTGCACTGCTCTTCCCGTTAAGAGAAATAACTCCTTTACCTTTAACCATGCAGGGTGAGTCATTGCCAAATCTAACAACACCGCCATCAAATTCTTTCAAGGAAAGAAATTTTCTCCGATCACCGGTCATATGATGTGAACAACTACTATCAATTATCCAATCATCAAAGTTATCCATCTTGGATACTAATGCCTTCTGGTCTGATATCTCTTCCTTAATAGCTACAAACACAATATCTTCACTAGCATCATCATCAGATTCTTCATTAGTGATACCACTATCAATAGCAATAATACAATCTCTTTTGCCTTTACCCTTATACTTCTTGAATTTATCTCTCTTGTGTTCATTTTCACCATTAGGACAATTAGCTACTATGTGACCAATCTTATTGCATGCAAAACATTTTAAAGGTAGTTTACCTTTATATTTACCAGTGCCTCTGGGTAACCACTTTGCCAACAATGCTTCAAGCTCCACTAAACTATCTTCATCATCAGCTTCTCTGCTGAATCTAGATTGATAACCATGACTAGTATCTCTACTTTTTCTCATAGATGGGTTAGAAACAAAAGCTTTAAATGTAGACTTAGATTTTTGTACACTACCATCATAACCATTTAATTCAAAAGCAGTAATCTTTCAAATGATGGAGTCAAGAGTTACCTTAGTTTTGTCAATGGACTTTAGCTCCTGAATAGTTGCAACTCGAATAGCATAAACTGATAGCAGGGTTCTCAGTACCTTACTGATCACTATGGCATCTTCCACTTTCTCTCTGGCACTCTTAATTTCACCGACTATCTCTTTTATCCTTTGACCATACTACTAGATATTCTCACATTCAGACATCCTCATGTCATCAAACTTTCCTTTTAGACTCTCCTCTTTAGCAATCTTAACATGTTCATCACCTCTATAAATCTCTTCAATTTTTTTCCATACTTCATATGCAGTTTCAAGACCATGAACATTTACATATTCAACATCAGATAGGGAACTGATAATATCTTCCAGTCCTTGATAGTTTTCTTGCTATTCTTTCTTTTGATCATCAGTCAGAATTCCAATAGGTGCAATATAATTAGTATCTATATGATCCCTATACTGACTTCTAGGACTCTTGATGTAAATCTTCATTCTGTCGCTCCATATCCTATAGTTTTCTCTATTGAACTTCAAACCTTCCATCTTCATCATGATCTAGTAGATCTTTTCCTCAAGATATTAGGCTTTGACCTTAGAGGACCTTAGATGCTCTGATACCAATTGATTGTATAGTGAAAGAATAAGTATCCGATAGATTACTGAGAGGGGGGGGGGTGAATCTGTAACTAGAAAAACTGATACAAACTTCCCAAACTCAAACTCAAACATGCAAAGTAGTCTTATCAATGAAGTACCACTGTCAAGATCAATACTCATAAGAATACCAGTTGACTGTTACAACAACTTAACATTAAAAAACATTTAACTTGTAAACATCCAAATGCTTCACTACTTCAATGCTTCCAGTTATCATGTCTTATCAGAAATGGTTAGGTAGTTAATCAAATCAACAATAAGATCATAACCATAAAAACATTCACCACATGACACATGTATTTATACGTGGAAAACCCAAATAGGTAAAAACCACGGTTAGATGGGACTCACAAGAAAATATTTGAACTCTTTTGAAGTTTGCCCTGTTAGGAGCCTAACCTATTAAAGCTTTTACAAAAAGTCCTGTTAAGAACTGATCCTATTAGGAATCACCTGGTTAAGGGATTGACTACAAATGCCTTATTAGAAGCAAATACCCTGTACGGAGTAACCTCAGTAGAGGATTTGAGAATCCAATCTAATGGACCACCTTGTTAGAGGATTTAATAAGTAATCAAGCTTGTTATAGCTTACTCGGTTAGGGGATTTCAATTTTGCTGTAATTGTTAGAAACCAACATGAGTTTCTTGATCTTTTTGAATAGAACTACATTTTCTAGATCATATCCATTTAAGCTTCTATCTACCTTTACTCAAACTACATACTCTTTCTCGAGTTCAACAATCACACACTCAACTGATTTCTGCGAACTCTTGCCAACACCAAAAACAAAACAACTTCATCGACCTTAAATACAAATTAATTAGGTCGATAACAGAACAAAAATCTAATCCTCTCATCGAGATTACAAACAAGTCGGTACAAGAATGACCATTGGATTTCATAGCAATCTCATCACATCAATCAAGAAAATCTCAACCGCTCCTTGATTACCACTTCATTGAGCTCAGTAACTCATCAAACGTTTTGTATTAGATGCAAATACATTTTGTTCATTCCCTAGACAAACAAACGTGCCAAAACATATTGAACTTATCTCCATACAATGACCTTAGGTGTCACCATCATTACCGCTCAACCAACATAACCAATTCAACAACCTTAATCGGTTAAGGTTTAACAAAAACAAGTGGTAGGGTTTACTGGTTATATAACATAGAAAGGGTTTAACCTTTTACTCTGATTACCATCTCAATTGACAAACTTACATACTGGTTTATAGTAACCTTCACAAATTTGCTCCTATTGGTTTCAAGATAATATCAATATTAACAACTGTTGGCATTTCAATTAGGATATTGAGAAGGTTGTTGATAATTAGGGATATAACTGATTAAGGATGTTTACTATCTTCACAATATTATTTTGTCATTGATGTCAAGAAATTGATTTTCTGATTTAGTATGATGTTGCCATATCTTAAGAAGTATGTTTTGAAGAGAATTAAGATGTCGGTAAAAGACACAGAAAGAATGTGATGAATAAGGGGAGGAATAAGTTATTCAATGGGAAACTATTACCGAGTTAGATAATGATGAGATCATGTTGTTTAGATTGTTTTGATATCCTACATATGCTATTATTTGTAAGGTTAATACTATACTATGTTATCGAGTAAGGAACCTAGGTGGTAAACCCTAAGGTTATCGCTATCGGTTAATGAAGGCGGAATGTCTACTGAGTGAAGTTTAGTATTTACTGAGTTGCAACCGAGTAATAATGGAATGCATTGGATGTATACGTGCATTATTTAATGATGGAAGCTGATGAGCTGGTTATGATTAAATGATTGATACATGTATAAAGTTTGTTAAGGATCTATGGCAATGGAAGATCAACAGGAAGATCTACAACTCAGATTGAACCACAATACCCTAGCACAAGTTTCAAGAAATGTATGCAAGTTCCAAGGCAAGGTAAAACGTTTTCCGATCCAAGGATACATTGAACCTGATCAAGTTTGAAGATCTGATGGCTAAGATTGATCATGGGAAATGTGATCAAGGAGATTAAGCAGTTAGCAAATTGTTTATAAATAAGGTACTATTGATAAACATTGTATGCAAGCAAGTGTAAGCACATGGATGCTACATAGTGATTACCGAGCACAAAAGCTTGAAGGCCTGTTTGAATAACAGAGTAAGGAGCTCAGCAGAGGGACAAGATAAGTCCTATGACTAGATTGTATTGAGCAAATAAGAATCCGCTTTAGCATTTTAGATGCAAAGTTGCAGACATACTCATTACTATTATTTATTTGTAAGTGACAGAAAATCTCTTAACCGATTGGACTTAATAGTCTTATTTGTAAATCCTCTAGCAAGGTGACATTCTGATTGAGTGTTTGAAACCCTTTAACAAGGTCACCTATAACAAGGTGAAGATCCTAACAGATTTGAGGGAAATCCCTTAACCGGGTCACATCTAGCAATGTGTTTGTAATCTTTAACAGGATTTGCTTTTAACCGAGCATACTCTAGAAGAGTATATTTCTTAGTGGGTCCGAAATGCCACAGTGGTTTTTCCCTATTTGGGTTTCCACATTAAATCTAGTGTTGAATGTGTTGTGATGTTATATGTTTATAAGTTTGCATGTTTTATAGTTTTGGTTACATATATCTGTTAAAGCTACCGAGGTTGAATCTGTTGATTTCATGGAAGTTTAAGTTTGTATGATTCACCCGCCCCTCTCATCTTGTTAGCTTGGCATTTGTACTTAACAATTAGTATCAAAACTATCAATTGGTATCAGAGCTTTGGACTCCAAAAGAAAAGTTTAAAGGTACTTGAGGCAAAGATCCAAAGATGTATAAGAGGGATGCACCAAAGCTGAACAAGTCAAGTTTCTTTACATGGTAGAAAAGGATGAAGCTGCACCTATCAGGAATTGGAGAATATGTTGTATATTATCTGGAGAATGATTTTATTACACCTAGCACCTATCCATTGACAATGGAAGAGATAAAGGCAAAGCAAGAACATATTCAAGCAATGATTGAAATAACATCTGCATTGACCGACTCAGAGTTTAATGATCTAGAAGGCTGCAATGATGCAAAAGCAATGTGGGACAAGCTCACATCTATGTATGGCGGTGATGAACATGTTCAAAGAGAAAAAGTGGACAGTCTAAGAGGACAACTTGAATCTATGAGAATGAATGAAGGTGAGAACATAACTCAGTACAGTACAAGGTTAAAGGAGATTGTCAATCAAATCAAAGGAGCAGGTGGAACTATTGAAGAAAAGGATATAACAAGTAAGTTGTTAAGAACCCTTCTACCAGCTTATGCAATTCGAGTCTCTACAATCAATGAATTGAGGTCTATACCCAATATGCCAGTTTCTTTGGATGCTACTATAGGTAAGCTACATGCATTTGAGTTAAGTAACTTTGATAACAGTGGGTCTTTGGTAAATAAAATTGAGTCTGCATTTAGTTCTTTTCATCTTGATGAATCTGATGATTACAATGATAGAAAGTATAAGTACTCTAAAGGGAATCATAGTGGAGCAATTGAAAGATTTCACAAAAACATGGAGGAGGTACACAAACTTTATGAAGAAATCAGAAAGAAAGAAGAGTTTGAAGCACTATTAGCCAGAAGGCTACTAAGAGGAAAAGGTAAGTACAAAGGAAAGTTGCCTTTGAAATGTTTTAATTGTGATAGAATAGGACATATGGCTTCTAATTGTCCTAACAAAGAATTTAGTGAAAAGAGAGATTACCGAGATGACAGACAGAAAGATAATCATTACAGAGGACATCGAGACTTCAGAAGAAGAGATAAAAAGACATGTCTAATAGCTGATGAGGAATCTAACGATGATAAATCAGATGAAACTGATACAGAGGAAGTGGTTTATGTGGCTATCAAAGATGGATCAGATGAAGAAAGGTATGAAGAAAAAGCTTTAATATCTCACGTAAATACTAATGATTCTTGGATCATAGATAGTGGATGCTCACATCACATGACAGGTGATAAACACAAGTTTGTTATGTTAGAAGATTATGAAGGGGGTTATGTAAGATTTGGTAATGATGCACCATGTCCAGTGAGAGGTAAAGGATCTATAACACTTCTTGACAATGCTAAATGTAATGATGTTTATTGGGTTGAAGGTTTGAAATACAATTTGTTGAGTGTAGCACAGCTAAACAATATAGGATACTGAATAGAGTTTCAGAAAGGAATTGTCAAAGTTCATGACAAGCATGGAAAGTTAGCAGCTACTGGGACACAAAAAAAAGGTAACACATTTCACCTTGACTCAACTCGAAATAAGTGTCTATATGCAAAGATAGATGATACCTAGTTATGGCATAAAAGGTTTTGTCATGTAAATTTTGATAATCTGATCAAAATAAGTAAGAAGCACCGAGAAGAGGTCTATCAAGTCTTGAGAAACCTGAGAATGTTATATGCTGAGGATGCCAGATGGGTAAGATGAAAAGATCAAGCTTTACAAGTAAGTCCTACACTTCTAAGGGAATTTTAGATCTTGTGCATATCGATCTTTGTGGTCCTATGAAAGTTCAAAGTTATTATGGTGATAAGTACTTGATATTATTTGTGGATGATTACTCAAGAATGATGTCAGTAATGTTTTTAAAAGAAAAATTAGAAGCTTTTCAAATGTTTAAATGGTACACGGCAAGAGTTGAAAATGAAACAGGAAGACAACTGAAATGTCTTAGATCTGATAGAGGAGGTGAGTTCACTTCTGATGAATTTAACTTATACTGCAATGATCATGGTATAAAGAGGCAAGTATCTACACTGAGAACACCCCAGAAAAATGGGATAGCCGAGAGAAGAAACAGATCAATTGTGGATTGTGAAAGAACCTTGATGATAGAAAAGAAGGTACCTCAAAATTTTTGGAGAGAAGCAATCAGCACTGCAGTTTACACCCTGAACCGAGTACAACTGAAGAAAGGAACCTTGAGGACACTATATGAAATATGGTATGACAAGAAACCTAATGTAATTTATTTTAAAATATTTGGAAGTAGATGTTATGTTCACAAAGATGACAAAAATGGTAAGTTTGATCAGAAAAGTGAAGAAGGAACATTTCTTGGTTATTCTTCTAGAAGCAAAGCATTTAAATGTTTGATCAAATCCTCTAACAAAATAGTAGAAAGTGCAAATGTGAAAATTAATGAATTTGCAGAAAGAAATGATGAAGGAAACTCCAAAGAACTAGAAGATTATGAAGGATTTGTATATGTTCAACCAAGAAGTCCTACCGAGAAAACTGCTGAAGGAAATGAAGAGAATATCCAGTTACCGAGTGATGAAGAAGATCATACAGAACCTATCAAGCCTATATTAGCCAAGTATGTAAGAAGAAATCATGCATCAAGTCAAATTATAGGAGATAAGGATGATCCAGTGATGACAGGGAATAAACTGAGACAAAACACATGTCTGATATCTGAATTTGAACCAAGGATAGTGAAAGAGGCATTTAACAGTGAAGATTGGATAAATGCTATGATAGAAGAGATTGATCAAATCAAGAAGAATGACACATGGACACTGGTCCCAAGACCAAAGGACAAAAATGTAATCGGTACAAAGTGGATTTTCAGAAACAAGCTGAATGAAAAAGGTGAGGTCATTCAAAATAAAGCAAGACTAGTTTGCAAAGGTTATGCTCAAGAAGAAGGAATTGACTATGGTGAGACTTTTGCATTTGTGGCAAGACTTGAAGGTGTAAGAACATTGTTGGCATATTCTGCTTACAAGAATTTCAAAGTATATCAAATGGATGTCAAATCAGCATTTCTGAATGGTATATTAGAAGAAGAAGTTTTTATTGAACAACCTGAAGGATTTGTTGAAGGAGAGAATAAAGATCAGGTATGTAAACTGAACAAAGCTTTGTATGGTTTGAAACAAGCACCTAGAGCATGGTATGAAAGATTACACTCTTATTTAATCAAGATTGGTTTTATAAGGACAAGTGAAAACAACAATATGTACATGAAGAATGATGAAAATGGAATACTGATCTCAGCCATATTTGTTGATGATATTATCTTTTGTGGAAATGACTCTTTATGCAAGAACTTTGGAAATGAAATGAGAAAAGAATTTGAGATGTCATTAATCGATGAGATAAAGTATTTTATAGGTCTACAAATACTACAAATGAAAGATGAGATTTTCATTACTCAATCCAAGTATACAAAGGAAATCTTGAAGAAATTTGGAATGGAGGATTCAAAACTAGTAAGTACTCCTATGACTACCAACTGTAAACTATCGAAGAATGATGAATCTGCATCTATTGATGAGACACTTTACTGATCTATGATTGGAAAATTGCAATATGTTGTTCACAGCAGGCCAGACATAGCACATGCAGTCGGTATAGTTGCAAGATTTTTTGCAGATCCCAAGGAAACACACATGATAACAATCAAGAGAATTTTCAGATACTTGAAAGGAACTGAGGATTATGGCTTAGTATATCAGAAAAGAAATGAATTTGATTTAAAAGTTTATACTGATGCTGATTGGGGAGGCAACATAGATGACAGGAAAAGCACAAGTGGTGGAGCTTTCTTTTTAGGAGAAAGACTAGTGAGTTGGCTTAGCAAGAAACAAGGATGTATTTCACACTCAACAATAGAAGCTGAATATGTTGGTGCAACATTGAATTGTACCAATATAGCATGGATCAAACAACTGTCGGAAGGCATAAATAAGAAAGTTACCGAGCCAGTAACTATATTCTGTGATAATACTGGTGTCATTAACATTTCAAAGAATCCTATTATGCACTCTAAGACAAAGCACATCTCTATCAAATATCATTATCTTAGAGAAGAAGTTCAAGAGAAGAAAGTGGTGTTGGAGTATGTTAGTTCAAAGGAACAAATAGCAGATATTTTCACCAAGCCACTACCAAGGGACACTTTTGAGTATCTCAGAAGTTAGGGGTCCTACCCCTATCTTCTACTCACTGACCGAGTTTGGTAAAAGAATTAATTCGATGACTCTAAAGAATACCTTTTAGGAGTTGATGCTGATTTACACACTTTAGGATGTTTCCTAAAGGTGTGCAGGAAACAAAAATAGGGAACAGGAATTGAAGATAAAATGCTCTAACCGAGACTGAGTTGATACCGAACAACAAAGGAATTACTTCACACAAGAAGAACTTATGTATTAGTTTTCTTTTGGCATTGTTGTCAATGGGGGAGAAGACTAATGTATGGGGGAGAAGACTAATGATAGGGGGAGAGAATTTCAACAATCTGAGCAATCACAATCACAACAATCTGAATTCAAATCTTTTAGGTCAAATCAATTGGTTTTGCCATCAATGCCAAAGGGGGGGATTGTTGGCATTTCAATTAGGATATTGCAAAGGTTGTTGATAATTATGGATATAACTGATTAAGGATGTTTACTATCTTCACAATATTATTTTGTCATTGATGTTAAGAAATTTATTTTCTGATTTAGTATGATGTTGCCATATCTTAAGAAGTATGTTTTGAAGAGAATTAAGATGTTGTTAAAAGACACAAAAAGAATGTGATGAATAAGGGGGGGAATAAGTTATTCAATGGGCAACTATTACCGAGTTAGACAATGATGAGATCATGTTGTTTAGATTGTTTTGATATCCTACATATGCTATTGTTTGTAAGGTTAATACTATATTATGTTACCAAGTAAGGAACCTAGTCGATAAACCCTAAGGAACCTAGTCGGTAAACCCTAAGGTTATCACTATCGATTAATGAAGGCGAAATGTCTACCAAGTGAAGTTTAGTATTTACCGAGTTGCAACTGAGTAATAACATAATGCATTGGATGTATACATGCATTATTTAATGATGGAAGCTGATGAGCTTGTTATGATTAAATGATTGATACAATGTGTATAAAGTTTGTTAAGGATCTATGGCAATGGAAGATCGACAGGAAGATCTACAGCTCAGATTGAACCGCAATACCCTAGCACAAGTTTCAAGAAATGTATGCAAGTTCCAAGGCAAGGTAAAACATTTTTCGATCGAAGGATATATTGAACCTGGTCAAGTTTGATGATCTGATGGCTAAGATTGATCATGGGAAATGTGATCAAGGAGATTAAGCGGTTAGCAAATTGTTTATAAATAAGGTACTGTTGATAAACAATGTATGCGGGCAAGTGTAAGCATAGGGATGCTACATAGTGATTACCGAGCACAAAAGCTTGAAGACCTATTTGAATAACAGAGTAAGGAGCCCAGCAGAGGGACAAGATAAGTCCTATGACTAGATTGTATTGAGCAAATAAGAATCTGCTTTAGCATTTTAGATGCAAAGTTGTAGACATACTCAATACTGTTATTTATTTGTAAGTGACAGAAAATCTCTTAACCGAGTGGACTTAATAGTCTTATTTGTAAATCCTCTAGCAAGGTGACATTCTGATTGAGTGTTTGAAACCCTTTAACAAGGTCACCTCTAACAAGGTGAAGATCCTAACACATCTGAGGGAAATCCCTTAACCGGGTCACATCTAGCAATGTGTTTGTAATCTTTAACAAGATTTGCTTTTAACTGAGCATACTCTAGAAGAGTATATTTCTTAGTGGGTCTGAAATCCTACAATGGTTTTTCCCTATTTGTATTTTCATGTTAAATCTGGTGTTGAATGTGTTGTGATGTTATCTGTTTATAAGTTTGCATGTTTTATAGTTTTGGTTACATATATCTATTAAAGCTACCATGGTTGAATCTATTGATTTCATGGAAGTTTAAGTTTGTATGATTCACCCCCCCCCCTCTCATCTTGTTAGCTTGGCATCTGTACTTAACAATTAGTGTCAGTACTATCAAACAACAATATCATTAATATCATTACTTGTTCAATTGACATCAATGACAACACAACATATCATTAATGCAATCTTTATGCAAATGCCAACATGCACAAGATCCAATAATCCACTTAAACAATGTTTCTTAGTCTTGAAAGTAACTCTGGTTTATTTCCCTAACTGACATTCCTTGCACATAGTGTTAGCAGGTTTCATCAACCTAGGAAGATCTCTCACAACCTGAGTAGAACTTATCTTAACAATGTTATCAAATTCACATGACACATTCTTCTATGCTACAACCAACTTTCATCAACCCGAGAAATCAAACATCTTTTACCAGCACTATTTAAATCAAAGATGTTACCTTTAGTTTTTGAACATGATGCAATATAAATTCCAAAACTACTCAATATTCTACACTTGCCATTCTTGAATTGAAGATAATATCCATTGTCAACCATCTAGCCAACACTCAAGAGATTAAGCTTTAGACCTTCTACATACAATACATCATCAATATTGTGCTTACCGTCAAGATAAATGGATCCTCTATCATGGATTATACTAACTTTATTATCATCAAACTTCACAATGCCACCTTCATAATTTTCCAAACTCACAAACTTACTCTTATCACCTATTATATGGTAAGAGCATCCACTGTCAATCACCCATTCATCTTTCTCTTCAACTTGTGCAACCAAAGATCTTTCCACATTCATGCAGCTAGAACAATTAGTAGGATTTGGATCATCTTCCTTGATAGCAATAAATACTTATTCATTATCACTTGTACCTCCTTTATCAGATTCATCATCTGTCACACCTTCATCAACAACTTAATAACATTTCTTCTAAATCTAGGTATGTTAGGTTTTGACTTAGGAACTCTTTCTAGACACCTTGAGGCAAAATGACCTATCTTATTGCAAGAAAAACATTTAAGAGACAATTCTCCTTCATACTTACCAACTCCTTTGGGTAATCTCTTGGAAATACAGGCTTCAAGCTCCTCAAGTTCTTTCTCTTCATCTTTATTTTCCTTCCTCTCCTTCTCATATCTAGACATCCACCTTGAAGAAATTTCTCCCATATCATATCCCTACTTATCCTTTTCGAAAGCAATAGCTTTGAATGCAGATTTTACGTTAGGAAGAGAATCACCGAACTCACTGAACTCAAAGGATGAAAGCTTACCAATCAACATGTCCCTGGTTACATCTGTCATAGTTTTGATCTCCTCAATAGCAATAACTTTATGCTTGTAGGGTGCAGGTAAAGATCTGAGCACTTTAGCAAAAATATTTGATTCTTCCAACTTCCCACTGACACATATGATATTGCACACAAGTTCATTCACCTTCTACCTGTAAGAAGTGATGTTCTCACCTTTTCTCATCCTCAACATCTCATATTTTTTCTTTAGACTCTACAACTTGGCAATCTTCACATAACTGTCACCTTCATACAAGGTTTCCAACTTCTTCCAAATCTCACGAGTAGTCTGCAATTCCTTAACATTTGTCATCTTGGAGTCAGTTAGAGCACTCAACAATGCTTCCTTAGCCCTAATATTTTGTTCAACAATTTTGATCTCATCTAGAGTTGAAGGACCTTTTGCAGGAATAGTATACTTGATTTTAGTAATATCCCAGTAAGGTTCATCAATGCATCATAGATGACACTCCATGTGATTCTTCCAAAGAGAGTAGTTGGTACTTTTTGCTTCACCAATAGGAACAATAACTATAGCTAAAGTCTCAACCCAAAGTTTGGACATTCACTATGTGAAGTTATTATGTCAATAACTGAAGTTCATTTGTTTATCAACCCAGGGATGTATTACTTGAAATGGGTCTGCACTATATATGCACTAAGTTCCTACGATAGCTATTCTACATTACTGTCGCAACTAAACCTATTTGAAATAAGCTAACAAGAATTATAAAAACTAAATGGCTATAGGAAAACTCTGCATTAACATAAAACCCAATTAAAGAATTGTTAACTAAGTCCAAAGCTGACAAACAAGAATTACTCTGTTTGCTTTGGCTGTAGGAATAGTCACATGATCAATTTCCAGTGGCTGCAGGAACAGTCAATTGCGAGAATGCCTACTGTAGCATAAAGGGAAAATAAGTTTACCAAATGCACAATAATACTCACCAAGTGGACCCCCCTGGATGAGTGTATCCAGGCTTCCAAAGATAACTCTAAATACTTAGAATAACATCACTTTATTCATTTATTTTCAAAGGTCAATACAACACAAAAAATGAAAGAAAGATAAAAATACTCTGCAACTTTATTTCTAAATCTTCTATCTCTCTCTTCCCTCTCTAACCTTTGAGAAGAGGCACAAGCCCTTATTTAAAAGAAAACTACAACAACTTCCTACAATCTAGGTCACACCAATGAAATGAGGAGGAGAATATTTATGACAAAGAAAAGACGGAGTTAAGCCATTGAAAACATGGATCTCTACTAAACTGCAGCCAAGAATATAGCATGACAGTATTACAAGATTGATGTTTATTGAAAACATACATAAATGAGTCTTGTGCGCCCTGCTATTCTTTTTTCACTCCTTACGCCCATTATTCTCTTTGTTGTTTTGAACTTTTAACCTTTGCTTGAATATCTCTAACTACCTTCATGACGTTAAACAATAACTGCCTCTGCAACATCTTATTTATTCGTGCAATTAAAAAGATAGAACATACAAGCACACACATATATCTATTTTAATTAATAAAAACACATACATTTCACACATGATATTGCCTATGATAATCCACATGGCAACAAGAATAATCCACATGGCAACAAGAATAATTCACATGGCAACAGGAATAATTGGTCAAGACAAAACAAGGTTTAATGGGTTCAATTAACATCTGGAATGCATATATTCAAACACTAATACATCTTTACTATCCCATTATATGAATTAAAACATGGTAAAAACTTATGAGTTCTAAGAATAAAAGCAGCTAATATCTCATCTCATCATTCCCCCCAACTTAGTATCTTGTTGATCCTCCAACAAGAGGAAAATTTCTGATTTAGGCATTGACTCGCAAGTCGCCAATAGTTCCCTATCATGTTCCTTCGGTAGCCAAGTTCCAATAAAAACCCTTCATCTTTTCTAGTCTAGCCCATCTAGCTTCTTTTGAGGCCTCATCATATGGTTTGTCTGCAACCTTGCATCCCATTAATGGCCACATAAGGATAGGTGGCTGAAATATCAAGGGTAGCCAGTTATTACTCTTCGCCTTACCCAAATGGATGTAATTAGGAGCTCTTTGTATAGCTACATGAAAATTAGGCAGTGAATGAGGTTCACCCTATTTTAGGTCTTCTGAAAGATTATTCTAATGCTAAACCAGACATTCAATTGCAACTGCATTTTCATTTTTAATCAAGTGTTCATATTCTTGGAATGTTTCCTCTCTTATTGATAACACTTGGCTCCTTACATCAGGTCTTGCTAACATGAGGTTCATTCCCTACAAAAACCCTAGGAGATGAGGGCTCTCCAATATCCTCCTCTTGGGCTACTAATTCTTCTATAGATGAAGCAATTTCCTCCCTAAATTATAGTATATCTTTGAATACCCCCCACGCCATGCAAGAAATATCTCTAAAAGAATGTTCTACTAACAAATTTATCAAGCCATGATGACTAACTTAATGATTTCCACCCTTTTTTGTTTGTTTTGCACTTATGGAGATAAGGTGATATAAAAAATTGGGAACATTTACCCTTTGGCCTTGCCGTAAATGACTAAGCAGTTTAAAATGGATTGAATGCAAATTTGAGTACCTTCCATCATAGGTAATGTACTTCATCACATACAATGCCACCTGGGGCCATTCCGCTAGAAGAGATATCTGTTTGGTTCCCTGTTTGTCCACCCTTAGGGGTCCATCTGCTAGGTGTGTAAACTCTGCCCTAACGCTTCTCGCATCCTTAGATTCAGGAAATAGTTCTCCTTCCTGAGCAACCCAGTAACTTCAGCTATTTGTTGCTCTATGGAAATGACTCTCAATCCCTTGACAAATGCTTCTCCTTCATTGAATGCATGCATGAATTCAAAGGCAATTTCTTCATTAAAATCCATTATTTTCAGAAAATAATCAATCCACCCATGCATATAGAAGTAATGCTCACACTAGACATCTTGCAGTAGAGAATGAGGGACTAAAATAACTTGCAGAACTAAAAATACTTGTTCGAAAATACCTTACTTACTTTTAGTCCCTTTCATTGTTTTTGGCAGCAAGATGAACTTCTCACTCATGCCAAAGAATGTCTTATTCAAAAATGACGTTAGGCAAATCAAAACAAATTATTGACAAGGACAGATAATTACTTGACTTGGAAATCGGACCATAAAACACACCCCCAACTTATGATGACACGTGTCCACACATGCAGAAAGGATAGAGGGAAGGGTACACAGATTTAAAATAGGCAATGATCATAGAAAAATAGTAAATACATAATTAATAAAAAATAAACAATGTACATACTTGCAATCGTACTATTAAATGCTGCATGAAACAATTAGCTAATAAAAGGGGTGAAATGAGATGCTGTGACATGAATGAAGTGATAGACAAAGAGATGAAATGGGATGATGTGGATGAGAAAAATTTATTATCGGAGAATAATATTCCATAAGACATGGAAATATTTTTATGAAAGCATGCATGAAAAATTTATTTATTACTAAGAACTCTCCCTGCAAAAGCTGTAGGAATCACTCCCTTAATGTCTTCTCTAGTTGCTGCAGGAACTAAGATAGTGGTATATTCATCAGATTTTGAAGGAACTTCTTTAGTTACTACAGGAACTGTTGTTTTATCTTAATTGGTGAATTGCTGCAAGAACTATTCTTTGGTGGTAGGCTTATGATACAGGCGTAGTTGATGATCATTGACTAGAAGCTTGAATCTGACTGGATCTATAGTGGTCAAGCAAACTGCTCCATTTGTAAAAACTTCATCTATTTCATATGGGCCTAACCATCTTGTCTGCAACTTTCCCATAGTATCTTTATATCTAGAATCATATAGCAGTGCCCAATCACTTGATTTAATTTTTCTCTCCTTTATGTACTTATCATGCCATTTAGCTCTTTGATTTTGAATAAGTTTTGTATCTTGGACGACCATCTTCCTTAGCTCATCAAAAGTATTTAATTGCATAATGCGGTCTCTTTTTTCTTTAGAGAGAGTCATATTCAATTGTAGAGCTATTGTAAGAGTTTTGTTCTCAAACTCAATGGGCATCATTGTTGTTTTTCCATACACCATTTCAAAAGGTGTAAAACCAATTGGTGTCTTCCATGTTGTTCTGTACGCCCAAATGGCTTGAAGAAGTCTATGTGACCAATCTTTCTTATGAAGAGTTACTGTCTTGGTAAGAATGGCTTCTAAATCCTTATTTGTGACTTCTACTTGACCATTTGTTTGTGGATGATATGGGGTAGGCTTCTTGTGTCTGATATTATATTCATTAACCAATGCTGCAATCAATGTAGAAGTAAACTGTGGTCCTTGGTCTAAAACAATCGCTCTTGGAACTCCATACCTAGTAAATATTTCTTCATAGAGAAATTCAACTACTTTATCATCTCTTGCATGTGTCATAGCTCATGCTTCCACCCATTTTGTGACATAATCAGTGCATACTAGAATATAAGATTTCCCATTTGAAGGAGGATCAATCGTCCCAACAAAATCTAATCCCCATTTATCAAATGGTGCAACTAATATCTAGGGATATAATGACATTTCATCAGATCAGGTAGGTCGACCAATGCACTAACATATATCACATTTTCTAGTATATTGTGATGCATCCTTATATAATGTTGGCCAATAATATCTAGTGCCAAGTATTTTAAGTGTCATTCTTTTAGCAGAAAAATGTCCTCCACATGGATCATCATGCCATGCATGAAGGATATCACATGTTTCATCCTATCTAACACATCTTCTCATGACTTGGTCAGGTCAGTATAAAATAAACAATCAACAATCCATGAGAAATTGAATCTTTTCTCAACTAACAATCTTCTTTCTTTAGGAGAAAATGAATTGGCATCTTATTAGCAACTAAATAATTTGCAATATCAGCATACCAGGGAGTGTGTGCTTTTATAAGGAACAAATGTTCATCTAGAAAACCATCATCTATGACTGCAGGATCATCCTACAATTGAAGCCTAGAAAGATAATATGCAAATACATTGGATTTACCTGGTTTATCAACAATGTAATGTCAAATTCCTGCATCAATAGTAACCAACGAGCCAATCTTCCTGTAATTGAAGGTTTGTTCATGAGATATATGATTGTTGTATGATCAGTGTGCACAAATATCAGATATCTTGTTATATAATGCCTAAATTTGTTGAGTGCATATATAACTACTAACATCTCATTTTTGGTGACAGTATAATTAATCTTAGGCCCCTGCATGTTCTTGCTGATGAAATAAATTGCATTCTCCAAATTTTCAATCTTCTATCCCAAAACTGCTCCTATGGCATAATCTGATGCATCTGTATGAATATGAAAAGGTAGGGACCAGTTCAGACCCTTGAGCACTGGTGCTTGAGTCAATGCATGTTTGAGCTTCAAGAAAGCATCATTTCATGAGGAAGTCCAATTAAATTCCACATCCTTGGTCAAAAGAGAATATAAAGGGCCTACAATTTTGCTGAAATCTTTGATAAACCTCCTATAATATACATAATGACCAAGGAAACTTCTGACATCCCTTTTCTTTATAGGTGCAGGGAGGTTTTGAATGACTTCTATTTTTGTTGGGTCAACTTGTATTCCATTTACAGAGATATGATGACCAAGAACTATACCTTCCTGCATCATCATGAAGCACTTTTCATTGTTCAATGATAAATTGTAGTCTTCACACCACTACAAAATTTTCTTTAGATTTTGGAATGCTTCTTCAAATTCAAAACCATAGGTGATAAAATCATCCATATAGATCTCCATGCTGTCCTAGGAAATATCTAAAAAATATGCTTATCACTACTCTTTGAAAAGTAGCTAGAGTATTACATAATCCAAAAGGAAGAACAAAATGTGAATATGTTCCCTAAGGAAAACTAAATGTAGTCTTTTCCTAATCCTCGAGAGCAACTTGAATCTGGTTGTAGCCACTGAATCCATCTAGGAATGAGAAGTACCGCTTCCCTACCAAGGAATCTAATACGTGATCCACAAATGGTAATGAAAAATGATCCTTTCTGGTTGCTAAATTCAAAGCCCTATAATCCACACATACCCACCATTTACCTCCTTTCTTTGGAACTATGACTAGAGGTGACACCCATTGGCTATCCGATATAGATAGATAAATCTAACATTTAATAATTTTTGCAATTTCTCTAATTATTTCTCTTAATGCAGGACTAATTATTCTCTGTGGCTATCTAAGTGGTCTACAATCCTCTTTTATGTAGATACTGTGGGTACAAACTGTAGGATCTATTCCATGCATGTCTTTGTAATCCCATGCAAAAGTGTGTTGATGATATTTAAGAAAGTCAACCAGTGTTATTCTTTGAGTCCCTATGAGTTGATTGTTGATATTCAAATATTTGTTTAGATCACATTCCACTTTGACAGTAAGATCAACTTGAGATGCTTTAGAAAGATGAGAAGTGCAGACTTCCTGCGGCAATAGGGTATGCAGTATATCAGTGGCTACAGTAAAATTTGATGTTGGAATATTTGATACTAACTCCTGTGACTGCTGCTCTTGTCTTAACAAATTTTTTAGAATTTTATAGAGAATTGAATCATCACCATGAAAATTTATGAGTGGTTCTCTATTAATTATCATAAGATGATTGATAGAGTCAACTCCTTCCTCAAATTCTTCTCCCACATTAGGCCAAATGGCTTGTAGTTGATCAAGTTGGGGCTGAGTAGGAGAATATAGACCCAAAGCTTTGGTAGTATTTCTATATGAAATAGACATATCTCTTGATTGACATCTAATATATGCATCGACTATAGCAAGCCAAGGTCTTCCCAAAATAACTGGATATCCTCCCAATCTGGCTTTAGGAGACAGGATCATAAAATCTGTAGGATATTCCCAAGAATCCAAGGTAACAACTATATCTTCAATCATACCATCGGGCCGAACTATGGAACTGTCAGCAAGATGCAGGACTATAGGTGTAGGTTTGAGACTGGTTATGTCAAGTTTTTGCATAACATCTCTTATCATTACATTGATGGGTGCTCCTAAATATATTAAAGAATTCTTTATCTGAGTGCCATTGATGACTATTTTTACAATAGGGCTACTAGGATTAGTATATTTAGGAATTGAAACCTTTCCTAACATAATATCAGCCAATTGACACATTACATGCACTGTTTGTAGATCCTTTTTCTTTCTACCAAGTTTCTTTAAACATGCCTCCTTAAGTGTGTTACCATAAATATGATGAATACTAAGAGGGGGGGTGAATTAGTATACCAATAATTAGTGAACTCAAACACTTAAACAATCTAGAAGTAAATCAATAAAGTAGTCTTACAAACAAACCGGTTAACACAAATGCAAACCAAACAACAAATAAGGCATTCACCCACAGAAGCACAATCACCATAACATAAGATATTTTGACGTGGAAACCCAAATGGGAAAAACCATGGTGAGATAAAACTCACAAGTAACTATCTGCAGAATAGTAACCAGACTGGTTAAGGTCATACAATGTTCTTTACAAGAACAGATCCTGTTAGGAATCTCAATCTCTATTAGGAGATAAGTCTGATTAAAGACTACCTTGTGAGAGGATTTCAGATCCATGATTGTGAACCACCTTGTTAGAGGATTTACAAAGGCTTTGCCAGGCCTACCCGGTTAAGGGTCTCCAGACTTGTCAAAGATGTAAGTAATCAACAAGTGAGTGATCTAGATACTAGCATAGTATTCTTGGTTAGATCCTTGATAGCTCATTGTTAATGCATTTCAGTGTTGCTCCAGTCTTCAGAAACTCCACACTCAGTTCCAACACACAGGCTTGATCTTCTCTCCTAAGATCGCACACGAAAACTCATCAACCACCAAAAAACCTTGACCTGACCTAAAACCCTAGACATGATGTCCTTAAAAGGAATCTGATTTCATGTCGGTCCAATAGGATTACATTGCAAGTTCCTAGGTTCATTGTACCTAGACACATTTGGTAACACGACACAAAATCACCGTCACAGTGTCGGTGGATGGTAACTCATCACTAAGTATTACCAGTTTATACATCTTTACCGGTTGCCAGTTGGTAACTCAGAGTAATATCGGTTCGATTATAAAATGGATTACCGGTTGACAAAGATGAAGACTGGAAAATGATAACTGTCGCTTCTAGATCCTTTTCTCCACTCCACTTGAGCTCTTCATGTCGCTTGGGTCTTCATACCGCTTGAGATTGGTAAACACTTTCTGCATGACATCAATAGTATAAGACTACAACACAAAAAGTGATCTCATAGTAAGTGTGTGTCCATCAATGACAATCACAACATAATAATAAAAAATGCCAACAATCTCCCCCTTGGCATTGATGGCAACACTTAGGAAAAATTTTGACATCTAAGTTTTTAAAAAAAAAAATGCTATATTCAAACGTACTCCCCCTAAGCATATACACTATCCCTTTGTAGAAAATACAATGTATACTACTCCCTTACAAAGATAACCATGAAAATATACATAGCATGCATCAAAATTTTAAAATACCAGATTACTTCTCCCCCTTTGCCAACAATGACAAAATATAGCTGATAACCCCTGTTTCCATTAGCAATAATAAGTGTTTATGACAATAAAGAATGAAACTTGTCAAAAATAGATTTAAAGTCCTACATAAATTGCTTCATGGATAAGGACCATGAATCAAGCAATGAGGTAGAAACCTCACTCTCCGTTTGCATCTGGGATACTTGTTCCTCCATGGCATCCATGGTACTCATCTCTTGAGTGACCGTTAAGGCATCTAGATTGAGATAGCATTTCTGAAGTATTTGTAGTCTAGGTAGTATAACTAGTTGAAGTTCCTGCAAATCTTTGGTCTGGTTGTTGATCTCTAACTCTATTCTGGCAGACTGGAGGTGAAACTGGTGAATGGTTTGCCCATATGTGGTGAAGGAATCATAGGGCGTCTTGAAAGTGCTTATGAAGGACTGCATATCGGATTGTAGTTTGTCTTTTTGAGCAAGTACATCATCACAAAATAGATGGGGTTGACTTATCTTGCTTAGCAGTAATTTCCCCTCATCCATTGCATTTCTAATGTCCTTTTGTGCCTTCTACAAATCAGACTAGAGCTCATGTAACTTTTTCACCAAGGCAGTGTTCAAAGCCTTTTGATGCTCCTTCTTGGCATTCGCTTCAACAATCTCTTCCAGGCTTTGCACTTGGTCTTCTACAATTGTGCATAGGAGCTTTAGTTGGGCAAGAGAGGAATCAATACTGGGGAGGTTGGTACCGGGTATCAAATTGGTGAGTGTTTCCACTGTAGTTTGAATCACATCTTCCTCCTTTTTCCTCAGAGCATCCAATCACTCTTGAGAAAGCTTAATGCTTTGTAGTAGCTCTATTTCATTTGCAGAATAGAGGTCAATGGGACTGGTGATGTCAGCCGACCTGGCTTGACTGCCGGTTGCCTTTGGAGTCTCCACTTGAGTGCTCTGTGTTGCTTGCTCCTTCTCTTTTTCTCTTAGCTTGTCCTCTTCTGTCTTCTTTTTCTCCTCTTCTTCTGTCTTTCTTTTCTCTTCTTCCCTTTGCTTCTCTTCTTCTTCATCCTTTTTCTTCTTCTCCTCTTCCTACTTCTTCTTCTCCTCTTCCTACTTCCTCTTCTCCTCTTCCTTTCTCTTCTCCTCTTCCTGCTTCCTCTTCTCCTCTTCCTTTCTCTTCTGCTCTTCCTGCTTCCTCTTCTCCTCTTCCTTTCTCTTCTCCTCTTCTTGTTTCTTTTCTTCTTCCTTCCATTTCTCTTCTTCTTTCTTTTCGACTTCCTTCTTCTTCTTCTCTTCCTCTTGTTTCTTATTCTCCTCTTCTTTTCTCTATTCTTCCTCTTTTCTCTTCTCTTCCGCTTTTCTCTTCTCTTCTGCTTTTTGCTTGTTTTCCTCTTCTACTTGTTTCCTCTTTTCTTCCTCCCATTTCTCTTGACCTGTTGTTTCTGTTGGTGCATCCAGAGTAACATTTTCACCATTCAAGGCATCAACATCAATAGGGTCCATTTGAGTAGTGACCGGTTCTCCTTTACTGTCATATACTTCATCCGGTTTATTGGTTTTCTATTCTTGCTTAGCCTTTTTATTGGCTTTGAATACATTGTGCAATCTCAGAGCAGCCTGGGTGTGAGAGTGGGTGTCTTTCACCACTTCAAGAACTTTTCCTTCTAGTAACAGGAGTCTCCTTCATCGCATAAAGAAGAGGCCCTTGTATCTTTCCATAACTTCATAAAGTTCCGAATTAGACACATCAGGAAAGTATTGTGCAAACACTTCCTCTCTTATTTCATGTTCTTTCTCTATGGCAATGCACCATTTGTTATCTAAAGAATTATACAAAGAATTAGGTACCTCAGATCTAATTTCTGAGGGTGACCTATCATTAATACATAAGTATTGAATGACTTCCTATTCCATTTCCTCTTTCTCATTGTCATTGAAATCATCAAAATATTCTTTTAAATCACTAAGCAATTTTCTTCTAAGATTCTTGATAGTCCTTTGACAATGTGACAAAGGTTTATAAGAGGAAACATGAATATTTACCGGTTCATTGCTGATATAGTGTCTTCTGAGTCCAGTGTGGTGTCTTTTGTTTTCCACTTTCTCTCAAAGACTTTGGCGGGTGTAACTTCTGGTTTCTTCTTTGCTGGTGACTGCTTGGTCACTTTAGGATTCACTGGGGTAACCGATAACAATATAAATGGTACAACCTTCCCTTTCTTCACTGAGGGCTCCTCAACAAGTGTAATCCTTTCGAGATAGGTGCTGGTTCTCTTCTCCTTAGGATCAAGAGGTGAGGCAATAAGGGTAGAGGCATACCCTTCTAGCATATCATTCATTACCTCATAGCCCATAGGCTCCACTTCTTCCTGTCTGGGCTCAACAACCTCCATTATGCATTCATCCACTCTGATGGTGAAGCAGATGTCATCTTCATATTTCTTGACAATATCACCTGATATTATCACCCTTTGGCTCATTTTGTATTTGAACTCATCAAAGTATTTGTTCATAATTTCTAGATAACCGGATCCAACCACTTGAAGGCTTTCCTTGATTTGCTTTGTAACTGGTTGTTCAGTAGACCACTGAATATCACCTACTCCTAGAAAGTAACCTTGGAAGTAGAAGAACAACCCAAGCAGTAGCTGTCCAAACTTAAATCTCAAGGTATTATCTTGTTTAATCGACTTTAGGTTCACCAAAAGTTGTCTTTGCATACAGGTGCACAAATCAAACGATGCATCTTTCTTGATCATCCTATAGGTGGCATTTACTGCTGCAATAGAGATAGAGTTGATTCTACTGGTATGGAACATCCAGTATCCTATCACCATACACGCATATTTGACCAGATCGTCCTTGATAGAATTGATAGTCATTCCTCATGAGTCGCTCACTGAACCAATGAGCTTGGTCATTTCAGTCTTGCTGATCTTCCTTAGGGCTAACACTTAATCGACATTATAGAAACTGGTGATGACATTAATCACTTCCGGTGTGATATCATGCATCCTCTCTAAGTACATTTTATCATCGTGCACTCTACTTAGAATGATTTGGATGTGATCATCTGAAAACTCTTCAAGGAAATAGACTGCATTGTGAAGCTTCTTCTTTTCTAGAATGCTAAATTCAGGTTTAATCTTCTTGTCCTTCCCACAGAACAAACTCAATTGGGAATGGATTACAAGAGATCCTAAGTCTTCAATTTTACAGTCAATGTAATCGGAAATGCCTTCCTACACTATGACACCAGTGGGTATTTGAGATAGAGCATTATATTTTGCCTTCCATTGAATGAAGTCTACTAAATCAATGGGTGCACTAGAGCTAGAGTGTGATGCGGAAGCCATGATAAATAGATAAATTTGAGAAATACCTTCGTAATTTGAAATTTAGGGCTTGCAAATTACACTTCGCCACACACTCCTTCCTTTGCTAAAATACTGCTTTGAGTTCTACACTTAACCGACTGATATTAGCTTCTAAATCTCCTTCAAGGATTTGAAATCACTTTGAATCACAACACAAATTGCCTTTCGTCACTCTGCACTTGAAAAACTTCTTTGCTCAAAAACTGATAAGTGAAAAATGACTTGAAAATTCCTTTTAAGCAAATTCTTCACCTACCATCATAAATGCTCCACTATTAGGGCATAAACCCTAATTTGCCTTTTACTATTTCCGGTCTTCTGTCAAATGATAGATATCATATACCGGTTAAGGTCTTTCACCGGTGTTGACCGAGGTTTCGAGACATTTCACCATTTTCTCCCCCTAAGCTTTTCTGATGCTTAGTTTACCGATTCAGTGACTTCCACACTAGGTGCAGAAACTGGTTCTTCTTGAATCACTTCTTCTGGCTTCTTCTTCCATGTTTTCTTCATATCTTCTTGAATGGTTTCAACAACTATATTACCTTCTGGAGTGACCGGTATATCATTAGATATGTTCTTTCTAGTTCTGTAGAATCTTGTTGTATGCCCTATTTTGTTGCAATGATAGCAAACCATTCCAGGTGCTCTCCAAGGTCCATTATACATGTTTCCATTCTTCCTTCTACATGTTGTAGCAGTGTGACCATGACCATGACAGATCAAACAAGTTTCTTTCCATCCAGTTGCCACTTGATAGCCACTGCTTCCAAACTGGTGATTATAGGAATTAAACCAGTTTGGATTCCAGTTCCCAGAGGGCTTAGGAAAAGCTCCTTGACTCCTTTTAGGATACCTTCTAGTGTTGTGCATGACAAACCTACATTCAAATGCTCTATGCCCAAACTTGTTGCATGCATAGCAATTACCATTGAATCTATTGGGTCTAGGCTTATCGTTTAGAAAATAAAGAAAATTATTGTAAGCCTTACTTCTACATACATTGGCAGTGTGTCCTTCCTTGAGACAGTTAAAGCAAACAGGTTTGAACTTTTGCTTACCTTTATCCTTTGGTTCAGGTAGCTTCTTTGATGCTCCATCCTTTATACCAGAGGTCTCACCTTCCTCATAACCAGAAAAACCAAGTCCAGTCTTATTCTTTGTCGGTTGAACAAATTCAAGCTTTTGTTCTAGCCTAACAGAACTCTTATTGTATTTGGCAAGTATTTCCTTTGACTCGGTGAGCTCTTTGGAAATAGAAGCATTGGATTCCTTCAAGGTTGCATTCTCAAAAACAACCATATGTAGTTCACCTTGCAATTCTTCCTTTTCCATTTTGCTCTCTTGAAGATGAGCGGTAAGTGCACTGATTTCTTGTTTCATCTTGGAGATCTCATGATCTTTGTCTTTTGCTAGATCTTCAACTTTCTTCTGGTTTTCAAGTTCTTGACACATTCAGATAGTCAGTCCTTCCAACTCCTTTCTCAGGTTGGTATTGGATTCATTCAATTTTTCCACTTCTTGAACTAAGGCTTCCATTTCCGCTTCATCAAAGGAACTATTTTCAGTTAGTTCCATTAGTTTTTCAGCATGCTCTCTTCTTTTTGCCTGAGAGGCCTTATATTTGACTTTAAGTTCATCATAGGCTTTCTCAGTCTGAGTGAGCTGATGAGTAAGTTCCCTCATAGTGTATTCCCCCATATCTCTTTCCAAGTGGTTAGACTTATAGAAAGGTTGGCTCTGATACCAATTGATGAATACTAAGAGGGGGGGGGTGAATTAGTATACCAATAACTAGTGAACTGAAACACTTAAACAGTCTAGTAGTAAACCGGTAAAGCAATCTTACAAACAAACCAGTTAACACAAATGTAAATGAAATAGAAAATAAGGCATTCATCCATAGAAGCACAATCACCATAACACAAGAGATTTTGATGTGGAAACCCAAATGGGAAAAACCACGGTGAGATAAAACTCACAAGTAACTATCTGCAGAATAGTAACTAGACCGGTTAAGGTCATACAATGTTCTTTACCAAAATAGATCCTGTTAGGAATCTCAATCTCTATTAGGAGATAAGTCCGATTAAAGACTACCTTGTGAGAGGATTTCAGATCCACGATTGTGAACCACCTTGTTAGAGGATTTACAAAGGCTTTGCCAGGCCTACCTGGTTAAGGGTCTTCAGACTTGTTGAAGATGTAAGTAATCAACAAGTGAGTGATCTAGATACTAGCACAGTATACTTGGTTAGATCCTTGATAGCTCATTGTTAATGCATTTTAGCATTACTTCAGTCTTCAAAAACTACACACTTTGTTACAGCCCACAGACTTGATCTTCTCCCCTGAGATCGCACATGAAAACTCATCAACCACCAAAAAACCTTGACCTGACCTAAAACCCTAGACATGATGTCCTTAAAAGGAATCTGATTTTATGTCGGTCCAATAGGATTACATTGCAAGTTCCTAGGTTCATTGTACCTAGACACATTTGGTAACACGACACAAAATCACCATCATAGTGTCGGTGGATGGTAACTCATCACAAAGTATTACTGGTTTATACATCTTTATCGGTTGCCGGTTGGTAACTCAGAGTAATATCGGTTCAATTATAAAATAGATTATCGATTGATAAAGATGAAGACTGGAAAATGATAACTGTTGCTTCTAGCTCCTTTGCTCTACTCCGCTTGAGCTCTTCATGCCGCTTGGGTCTTCATACCGCTTGAGATCGGTAAACACTTTCTGCATGACATCAATAGTCTAAGACTACAACACAATACCGGTTTGGAACAAATGTCGGTTGAGCATATTTCATACATTCAAAAAGTGATCTTATAGCAAGTGTGTGTCCATCAATGACAATCACAACATAATCATAAAAAATGGCAACAAAATAGGGACATCCTTAATAGCTTGTAACAATGGAATTTTTAACACATACATGTTTTAGCTGATCTATGATATCAAAATTTATTTCCTCTTCCTGTAGAATCTCTTTAGCTTGCAACCTCTGAGGAAATGGGGGTATTTTCTGATTTTGAGGTATTTGGGTTGCTGGACTAGAGATTTCTTGTTCCTTTTGTATCTCAGTTATAACTGGTGGAGGCGGGTTGGGTAAAGTTGTTCTAGATCTGAGGTGAATATCACTTATAGAAAGAGAATAAGTTGGGTATTGATTAGGATCAGCTCAATAAACTTGTTGTTGTTGTTGTTGAGGCTTGCTATTAGGATTTGGCATTGGTTGAGTGGGAAACTATGTAGGTTTAGGTGGAACAATATTGGCTACAAGAGGAGGCATTATTGTAGGTGGTTGTGGCTGCTGCATAGGTTGTTGATAACTAGATGATTGATTTGCCCATGGCTGACCTCCTCTCCATTGAGGGGTAGGTTGCCAATTCCCTTGGAATTTTTGCCATGGTCCCTAAGGTTGAATTTACTTGTGGCTGCTACCACTGTGGAGTTTGATTGGCAAAATGTTGTCCTTGGCCTTGAGGATTATACTAATTTTGATAATTTCCAAAATTTTGAGCATATGGAGATTGCCATTGATTATTTTGTGCATAGGAATTTCCACTATAACTAGAAAAAGAAAGTGGATCGGGAGGCATACCTTGTCTTGGAAAATTTGGCCTACTTTGAGAAACATAGAAAACTTGTTCATCATCACCTTGTATTGTTTTGAAAGTAGGAACTTCAAGATTTGCAACCATTTTACATCAACACTCTCTTTTCCTCTATCTATAATGTGGGTAGAATTTTGCAAGAACCACATCAGCTTCATCATATTTCTTCTTATCTGAAAGTGTGTCCAATTGAGCATCCATATTGTTTATTATATCCTCCTTAAAATCCTTCAACAAATGGCTAAGCTCCATTCAAGAAACTCCATTACTAGATGATGATGAAGAAACTCCCAACTTGAAACGCCTACTCTTCTTAGAAGAAGATCTGGAATACTTCTGACAAATTTGTCCAATGTCATTCCATGTTGATTGTGTTATGTCATGTCCTCCCATAAGATCCAAAGCATCTGTGAATTCATCATTGATTCCTCTTAAAAAAATTAACTTAAGAGACTCTTTATTTAGAGTACCATGCTTGGACTTCTTGACACTAAATAGAAATCTCTCCAGATAATCTTCTAGACTCTCATCTTCTTTCTATGTCATTCTAAAATTATCATCCCCTTGGCAGTCAATCCCTCTACAATAATCCTTGTATTTCACAAGAAACAATCATTTCATCTCATCCCATGTAGTGATTGGGCTACTCCCTAGACTCATAATCCATCTCAAAACTGACTCTTTAAAAGTGGCAGGGAATATTTTGAGTCTATGGGCATGTGTATTATAATAAAAAATTCTACAGAGAACATCAAACTCAAACAAGAAAGTGTCAAGGAATTCTATCATTTATCCATAGAATTTAGGAAGGGAAGAAGCTGGAATGTTCTTGAGATTAGCATTATCATGCTGATCAGAAATAGGGAACTCAAACATTGGAGTCACAGGTGGAGGTGGTTTATTCCCACCAAGGGGTGTATTTCCTTGCATTAGGCTTTGAGGAGGAGTTACTAAATGAAGTTTCTCTTTAGGAGGTCCAAAGAGGAAATGGAGGTTGTGCTTAGAAAGTTCAAATTCAAGAGAGTTCAAATTATTTGGGGTTTGGTATAGTGCAACAAAAGGATTTACATCTGGGGGGTCATATGGATTAAGTCTTATATGATTAGGATGGCTGGGATGGAATCTACCTTGAGCATCTCTTATTTGTCTATACATGAAGATTCATGAGAATTACTATACTGATAGCCATGACTATTGGAATGCCTAGCTATCCCCCACTGCCTATCATGCAAGCCATGATAGGAGGCATGATCTTTGTTGCATCAACATCTTCCATGCCTCCAGATGGATAATCCATGTGGCAAGCTGCTAATGTGCCATAATTCAAACCACCCATATCTGTGTAGCTTGTTGTATCACAACAACAAATCAGCTACTTGTAACTATTTTCCTCTTCTTGTGTCATGATGGATACCTACCAGTTGTCAGGTTATGCTAATCTAAATCCATTATCTTAGAACCAACAAGTGAGCAAATATCATGATACCTATTCTGGGGGAAATTATCTTCAGGGTGGTACACACCAAGTCAATACATCCCATAATCCTTTGTACTAGCAACATTATAATACGCAACAACAAAATGTCACTGCTTACCATCAACCTCTGTTAGTTCAATTGCATGGGACTATATGTATCAACAACTATCTATTTACCAAAATGTGGCAAACTATCAATAGTCACAATAACAAACCCATCATGTTCGATCACATTTGGTTGCATACTAAATGCCATAGTATCAATCTCCCTCATCATCACATAATCTATTTCCTATCAATACTGAATGAGAGGAAATGAGGGTAGCTCTTAAAACTTTACAAGAAAACAACTCTGAGTGAACTTTCAAATTTGAAGAGCTTCTCCCCTATCCTTTTGACAAGTCCAAAACTGCCATACCATTCCCTAAAAACTTTGAAACACTAAAATTTGATAAATACAAAGGGAAAGGTGATCCCAAGGATCACATCAAAGAATTTTATACATGGCTTTTCAAGAAGTGGCTCAGATTGACAATTATCTATTGTGGTTGTTTCCCACAAGTCTTAGTGGACCTGCCTTAGAATCTCCAAGTTACCATTTGACACAATCACTACATTTGTAGACTTGTTAGAGAAATTTGTAGCACATTACCACTATAATGTAAAAAATGATATTTCTATGCTTGATCTCTATCAAGCTAAATAGAAGGGAGAGATCTTTCTAGCCATCTCCCATACAAGGTCCCTAATTCTCAATTGATCCCAATATTCATCAACAATCTTCACTCAAAGCTTGCATATAACATTCGTTTAAATTTCACAAGCATATTCCATGATATCATGTCCAAGGGGCCAACAGTCGAAAAGGACTTAATCAATGGGGGAGTCATCAAAATTTATAAGGATCCTTTAGATAAGCTAACTAATGATAAATCAAAATATTGAAATAAGAACAAGAAGGTGGTTGGAGATGGAGTGACTAATTCTAAGACCATTCAAATTATTGTGGCTGCCAATCCACCACCACAACCACCTTATATCAATCTTCCACAACAATCTTATGTTAATCCTTTTCCAGTAGTCCTCATAAATCCTCAACAACTAGAACAACTAGCTCAAACCAATAAGACCAATGATATTATAGTTTCTCAAGTTCCACCAAAACCAATAGGTCATAACACCTTAAAGCATCACTTCAACCCATTAGGGAAACCTCTTGAGGTCTTCTTTAAAATGATGGAGCAACACAATTTGGTTGTATACCCATATAAACAACCATTTGATGAATCTAAAGCTAAGCCTGATTGACAAAGAGAATGAGTACTGTGCTTATCATCGTATCAAAGGTCATTCCACAAACAAGTGCATGATGCTTAAGCATTTGGTTTAAGAATTTATTGATGATGAAAAGATTACCATTGATCCTATCATAAGAAAGTCTCCAAAGTCCTAGCTCAAGATGTACAAGAATGCTTTTCCTAAGCATCAGGGTGAAGCTAGCACTTCTGGTTCTAGTTAGTCCAATGCAACCAATAACATCAATTATAATGTGGTCCCATTTGATTGTAGCAACACCATTAGTTGTATTACTTATTTTCAAGGTCATCTTAACATGAGTTGTATCAAAGGGACAAACAATCAATTCGTGATGACCACTAGAAAGGCTTACATAACCATTATCAGTCTCGAAAAACCCCTACCCTACCCCAAGCTTTGGTATCCATGCAATATAATATCCTAGAGAATTTAGGGAAGACTCCTGCATAGATTTTTATCTTGGATTTTCTCATGTCTTCACCCGTCCATCAAGAGATCCTCACACATACTTTCCAAGAAGCACATGTCCTGAGAAATATCGATCCTACTCAATTCCAAGCCATGGTAACACACTTTTCTTCCACTTATCACCTTATTTTTACCCAATTAAATGTTATGGTTCCCGGTCCTAATAAGATTCACCCATTGAATATTGAACCATTGTAAAGGTGAAACAAGTCCTAATTGATAATGGTTCGACTCTAAATCTTTGTACATTGAAGTTTTTTACTCAAGCATGGTATACTATCATAGATATGCATGACCAATGTATCACCATTAAAACTTATGATAACACAGAATGAAGTTTAGTGGGTATGATCAATCTTCTTATCTATGTGGGCTCAACAACACAAAACACACTATGCCTTTTCATTGATCTGAATCTTCCCTTAAATATCCTCCTTGCCCACCCCTAGATACATGCCATGTAGGCCATCCCATAGATACCTTCCATCAATGCCTCAAATTTCCATATAAAGGTTGCAACATTACCACTTGTGTAGATTTTCAACCATTAGAGTATTGTCATTCTCTCAAAGCCTCATCCCCCTACTCATATTAGTGCCTTGGGATCAACATCAGAATCCCTCACACTACCTCATCATCATCATCATATATTGATCCTAAATCTATATTCACTGCTACTAAGGAAAATTCTCCATCCCTTTACCCTTTTCCTAGCTCAAGATCAATGACACTAGCTGTGGTGAGTATGCCCTTTTAGGAACCCTCATAGTGGGCACTCTACCTCTAGATCTACATGCCCATGGAGAACCTACTAAACAATAGAAGAAGAAGGAACCTATTATTAGAAAATGTGGTCCAACCATGTTCCAATCTCATGATGAAATCAACTGTGAAGTTATAGAAGGAGACATCAATCAATTGGTTTATAAAGATATTTGAAAGGATAATGACACCTACCTTGATTACTTCAAAAATAAATATCCAACATGCTATAAGTTAGCAACCCAATGATGGGATTATCAAGGTGGAGGATTGGGACAAGAAGAGAACGGAATCAAAAAAGTTGTAGACCCAACTCCTAATGTTCACTATCAAGGCCTTGGTTTTGGATGTCCCTCCCATGAAGCCTCAACTACGATAAGCATTTCTAGAAACAAGGAGAACGGTTCAATCGATATCGAAGACATACCTAAGGAGATTGTCAAACAAGCACATGATGATATAGATAACTTGTATACCTTTGGCACTTCCACCCTCTTTGACACATCCATACTATTTATTGACCTTCCCCTTTGCCATCCCAAATTCATTGATTGGGGCTAAACTGTTGCACTCTTTGACACATTCCAAATTGATGCAACACTCCTAGATTTTTTGGGCACAACTAAAAGTGCACCATATATCACCTAGATCAAAATATACTATAAAAATTGGATCCTCAAGGTTAATTTGGGGAAGAGGAGATCCTTAAATACAAAACTAAAAAAGAAATAAAAAATCAAGAGTCTAGAGGTGAAAGCCCTTCTACATATTCATACAACATGAAGATCCATTTCTAATAATTGCATGTCCATCCATGTCATAGATACAATCATAAGTCATTAGAATTAATTCATAAACACATCACATCCTGCATTATTAATTAGCTAGTACTTGTCATATAGGATTAATCATATCATTGGCATCCATGTATATAATCATCAAGTGCATCCTACATCACAAATAGGTCAATGCATTTCACATAGATATCACACATATCAATTCATAGCCATCACATCTTGCATAACACACATGTTAGTCCATCATATCATATGCATCCATACATACATCATACTTCATACATGCATCATAAAACCATAAATGTGCCACACACATAATGGGCCAGTAGAATATCCATCATATATGTATCATCATCAAATATATCAAAATATGTGTACAGTTCCATCAAATGTCTCAAATATGTATGGTACATCAGTGTCTTAGAGAACAAGGTACATCAATGAATTATAATGTATATAAGAATATTTTACAACACTCATGCTAAATCACTCTATGAAGTACAATAAATCAATAAATCTATGAGTCAATGAATGTGTATGGTACACCAAAAAAAATCTACATCTACATCATATGTTTATAGGATCTTGCTCCTGAGATGGCTCGACAGGGCTCTAATTTATCCCCTATACCTATCCCTATCTTGTGGATTCTTGTCCCTCAGATCCTTGGGTAAATCCTTTGGCTAACCCTATAGAGTAGTCACTTTGTCTTGAGTTTATCCTTTTTATGGATCCCCCTATGCTATGGCAGGATCCTCTTGTCTCTCTTCTCAAACCCCCACTATGAGAGGAGCTAATACACCTGTCCCTAGGAGGTGCAATATATCTCTCTCTATGAGGGAGGGACTACTTCCTCTTACCATGATCTATAACACCCTACCTCATGTGATAGCTTGTGAATCTCCTTGAGCTGTCTCTCTATAAGTGTGGTGGCTAAGGCTCCCTATCCTCCTCCTCCTCTTGTCCTCCTCACCTCCTTCATCTCTCGCTAACACAGAGGCTTTACTTAGTGAACCTGGGTTATAGCACACACATTCATGGCATACTAAAGAATCCCCCTATTTTTAAAAAATAATGCCCTAAAGTCTTTTTTTGTCACCTCCTCCCAATACATAGCTCGGATTAGAAGCCCCCCTATTTTCACCAAATATTGTATTTTCTCATAGTCCGAATTCAAAACCTTCCTATTTTAATTGATAGACAATATATTGTACCCTTATTTTTTTGGATATTAAACCCCCCAATATGAATGCATGTGATATAATATTTCCTAGCTAGTGAACCTCTCGTGCTCACTAATAGCAGGAGGCCCTCTCCTTTGTTCTTTGCCATGGATGCTCAACAACATCCTTTGTGGCCAATGCACCATTCCTCTCTTGAAAAAGACAATCCCTCTCTGCCTATAAATATGCCCTATCCTATGTGAGTTGATCCAGCTTCTCTTTCAGATGGACTATTTGTTTTGTGGCATCCTTTATTCTTGCCTCCACCCTACCAAATGCCTCATGCAAAGACTGGATCAGTGTTGATAGATCTACTGAGTTCTCTTGATCCCTCTCCCCTCTCCTCTCTCCACTTCCTCTAGGGCCTACTCTCTACTTTGGATCCCTATACCCCTATCTTGTGGGTTGTGTAGGTGCTTGGGCACCCTCATCAATGTCCATAGGCTCTACTCCATCTTCTCCTCCTCCTCCTCCCTCCTATGCAACTACTATCCCTCTCTCTTTCTCTTCTCCTCTACCCCCTCTTGATAAGTGTTGATGGTGCCACTAGAACTTCCCTAGCCCTCCTCACCACTACTGCTACCACTATTGTTTCTCCCCTCTAGGTAGATTGATAGGTATCTAACCCAACTCTTCTCACTCATTCCTCCCTCTTCTGCACCCCTAGTGATGGCAACCCTAATCTCACCACTAGTCCTAGCCTCGTTAGAATCCACCATGATATATATGCATTTGTAACCTTGACATATGTTGGCCTTTCCCTAAGATCTCATGCAGTGGGTGCCAAGTATGTCCAATTTGAAATCAATCCCTCCTATCGAGTGATGGCCCAATATTTGACACTCTCTCCCTTATCGATCACCCACCAAAACCTATGCTCTATCTTAGGGACATCTTGTTCAAATCCAAACTACCTACAGATCCTATCTGGCCATTAATGCTCAACTACATACTCCCACCTACTGATAATGTAAATGGGCATGATAACATATGGCATATTTTACACATCCTCTACCCAACCTATAATACCCATATAGGGTCTCCATGTGATCCCACCTATATTTATTTGATCAAAAGTGACCATCTAATGGTCTACATCATCAACCTCCTTGTAATGAAGGCCCCCATGCTAGCTATACACAATGAGCTACTTGACCCTCTTGTCAGTCTACCTTGCTAGTCATCAGGTTGAGATATTCTCCTAAGTCCACACCTGAAGCAACCCTAGGACATAGGTTGCCCTACATCTACTGCATAAATAACCACCTTGATAATGCTCAAAACTACTAAATATTGGCATTTGCATGAATATTGCATTAATGATATGTTATGTTGTTATTGATGTCAATTGATCTGGTAATGGTATTTATGATATTGGTGATATTGTTGTTATTATTGATAGTGGCTTATAACCGTCAGGAAGAGCTTTGTGGAAGATGTTGTAAAATGGCATGTTAAGTTTGTGAGTTGAACCGATAAATTGGTGTATAAGTTTAAACCCTTTTCTATGCAATGTAACCTGTAAACCCTACCAGTTGTTTTCTGTTAAACCCTAACCGATCAAGTTTATTCATTTAAGATCTAATGATGAGTGGTAATGATGGTGACAAATGTGTTCATTGAATGAGGAGTAGTTCAGATTGTTTTTGGCGCATTATTTATTTGTTTGTTGTCTAGGGAATGAGAAAAGTGGATAGCATCTAATGCATAGCACATGATGAGTTACAAAGTCCGATTATGTGGTGATCATGGAGTGGTTGGAATTTTCTTGAAGAATGTGAAGAGATTGCTATGATTTCTAACGGTCAAGATTGAACCAACTTGTTTGTAATCTCTATGAGAGAATTAGGGTTTTGTTGTGTTACCGACCTAATTGATTTGTATTTAAGGTCGATGAAGTTGTTTGTAAAAGTGTTGGCAAAGTGTTGGATGAAAACCAGTTAAGTGTGTGGTTGTCTAACTGGAGAATGGATCTGTAGTTTGTGTAAAGGCAGATTGAAGCTTAAATGGATCTGATAAAGCAAATGTAGTGCTATTTAGATAGATCAAGAAAACCTGTTGTAATCCAACAATCATAATAGAATTGAACTCCCCTAACTGGGTAAGCTCTAACAAGCTTAGTTACTTATTAAATCCTCTAACAAGGTGGTCCATTAGCTTGGATTCTCAAACCGTCTACCGAGGTTACTCGTAACAGGGTATTCACTTTTTTATCAAGGAATTTTATAAATCCCTTAACTAGGTGATTCCTAACATAATCAGTTCTTAACATGACTTATTGTAAAAGTTTTAATAGGCTTGGCTTCTAATAAGGTGAACTTTAGAAGAGTTTAGATAGCTATCCTTGTGAGTCTCATCTCACCATGGTTTTTACCTATTTGGGTTTTCCACGTATAAACATTTGTGTCAAGTGGTGAATGTTTTGTGGTTATGATCTTATTTGTTGATTTGATTGACTACTTAACTATTATGATAAGGCATGATAATTGGAAGCATTGAGAGATTGAATATGTTGAGATATGATTAAGCATCTTGATGTTTACAAGATTGAAGTTGTTTACTGTTAAGTTGTTATAATAGTTAACCAGTTGTTATTGAGTATTGATCTTGATAAGTGAAAGTTTACTTTGTGAGTTTGATTTTGAGATTGAGAAGTTGATAACTCAATGATGAATGGATAGTACCAAACCGGTACTGAGAGGGGGGGGGGTGAATCAGTACAAACAAAAACACAATCCTGAAACCGGTTAGTCAGCAGACACTATGCTTTGGCAGACAAATAGTAACACTAGTCTTAAACAAAGTACAACTGGCAAAACCCAGAATAGCTGAGACAAGCATAAACCGGTTGACACTTATCTTTTCATACAATCTAATACTTCATTTCCATTTCACCCTAGTACATGAATAGGTAATCTATCATCAAACATACATAAATATCTAGATCAACATGATTTACCTTCAGACACAAATCACTTAAACCATCACATGAATAACATGACACATGACAGACAGATTTTTCATGTGGAAACCCAACTGGGAAAAACCATGGTGGGGATGAATACCCACAAGCTATTTTTGAACTCTTTAGAAGTCTGCTCTGTTAGGAGCCTTGTCTGGTTAAAGATTGATACAATAGGTTCTATTAGGAATCGATCCTGTTAGAGATCACCCGATTAAGGGATGGCTAGAATACCCGGTTAAGGGTTAAACCCTATTAAAGGTTACCTTGTTAGAGGATTTCAAGAACTCAATGGTTTTGAATCACCCTATCAAAGGATTTATAGTAAGCCAGATAAAGCTACCCTGTTAAGGGATTTCCCAACTATTGAAGTGGTTAGAGATCAACAAGTATTACAATGATCTGGTAACAACACTCAAGGCTAATGCAGATCTGCTTTAGCTCCTCTTCACCTTCTACACTTACACTCTACAGGTATCACTTCTCTCCTCTGGTCTGGCAAGAATCATGTATCTCTTCACTTGGATACACACACACAACTTTGCCAACAACCTCAGAAAGAAACACAACAACAACCTTATAGGAAACAGATAGGTCAGTAGCATAAACCCTAAACCCTAAACCTGTTAGGTTAAGCAATTCAAATGGTTCAATCCTGACCATTGAGCACATTGCATTAAATGCAAAAGTCTTGAATCGATATCAAGATGTTCTCCATCATTTTTTTTCCACCACTTTCATGGCAGCTAATAACCCATCACGCATTTTCACTGTTTACAGACTTCGCACATTCTTGAGGTAGAAGGGAACAATCTCCTTCATGCAAGATCCTTCATGTGCATAAGGTTGATGTGGCAACATGGTTTGTTCTTCGTTACAATGATAACTCATCACACAAAGTCACCGGTTGAGTCACATAGGCTTGGAGCACTTCAACCGGAAACCCTGAAGTTGAGACTACCAACCGGTAGTCATACAAAGCTTCCATGTACCGGTTCCCATATGAACATGCCGATTCACCTTGAACAGACACACCACTTCACTTTGGCACATATACCGGTTCACAATGTTATACTAGTTCTCACATATACTGGTTCTTGGTAACATACCGGTTCTCTCTTCTTCAACATATTGACATCAATGACAACATACAATGTCATCATGTCCTCATACTGGTTCACATAATGCCAACAAAAGTTTGTATCCATTTTTCAGTATATTGATTCACCCCCTCTCTCAGTATTCTACTGGATACTTATTCTTTCATCATACCATCAATTGGTATCAAAGCATCTTAGGTCCTCTTTAACCTAAAAGCCTAACATCTTGAGGAAAATATCTTGTAGATCAAGATGAAGAAAGAAGGTCCAAAGTTCAACAAAGATAACTATAGGATATGTAGCAACAAAATGAAGATTTACATTAAGAGTCTTGGTAGTCAGTATTGGGATTATGTAGAAACTAAGTATATTGCACCTACTGGAACTCTGACTGATGATAAGAAGAAAGAACAACAAGAAAATCATCAAGCATTGGAGGCTATTCCCTGTCTGATGTTGAATATGTAGATGTTCATGGTTTTGAAATTGCATATGAAGTATGGAAAAAAATTGAAGAGATTTATAGTGATGATGAACATGTTAAAATTGCTAAAGAGGAGAGCCTAAAAGGAGAGTTTGATGACATGAGAATGTCTAAAGGTGAGAATATCCAATAGTATGGTCAAATGATTAAAGAGATAGTTGGTGAAATAAAGTGTAGGAGGGGAAGTGAAAGATGCCACAATGATCAGTAAGGTACTGAGAACCCTGCTACCGGTCTATGCTATCCGAGTTGCATCTATTTAGGAACTGAAGTCCATTGACAAAACAAAGGTAACTCTTGACTCTATCATTGGCAAACTTACTACTTTTGAATTAAATGGCTATGATGGTAGTGTACAAAAATTAGAATTTGCATTCAGAGCTTTTGTCTCTAACCCATTTGTGAGAAAAAATAGAGATACCTGTCATGGTTATGAATCTAGATCCAACAAAGATACTAATGATGAAGACAGCTTAGTGGAACTTGAAGCATTGTTGGCAAAACGAGTGCCTAGAGGCACTGGAAAATATAGAGGTAAACTACCTTTAAAATGTTTTTCATGCAACAAGATTGGTCATATAGCAACTAACTATCCTAATGGTGAAAATGAATACAAGAGAGACAAATTCAAGAAGTATAAGGGCAAAGGCAAGTGAGATTTCCTTATAGCAGTTGACAGTGGTATTACTAATGAAGAATCTGATGATGATGCTAGTGAAGATATTGTGTTTGTAGCTATTAAGGAAGAGATATCAGATCAAAAGACACTAGTGTCTAGGATGGATAACTTTGATGATTGGATCATTGATAGTGGTTATTCACATCACATGACCGCTGATCGAAGAAAATTTATTTCCTTGAAGGAATTTGATGGCGGTGTTGTCAGATTTGGCAATGACTCACCCTTTATGGTTAAAGGTAAGGCATTTAGAGTAGTGTTGATGATGTCTATTGGGTTGAAGGCCTAAAGAACAATCTTCTGAGTGTGGCACAACTTAATGACAAAGGATACCCACAGGAGTATAGAAATGGTATGTGCAAAATATTTGACAACAAAGGTGAATTGATTGCAATGGGGAAACAAACCAGAGGTAATCTATTTCATCTTAATCCTAAAGTTAGCAACAATTTGATTACAAAGATAGATGATAGTTGGCTTTGACATAGGAGATTTTGTCACATAAACTTTGATAACATTGTTAAAGTAAGCAAGTCCAAGACAGTAAGAGGTTTGCCTCAGCTAGACAAACTAGTTAATGCTCTTTGTAAAGAATGTCAGTTTGAAAATATGACTTCTTCAACTTTCAAGAGCAAGTCCTTCTCAGCAGAGCACTTGTTAGATTTGGTTCATATAGACCTATGTGGACCAATAAGAACAAGAAGCATTCAAGGTGATAGATATTTCATGATCTTCACTGATGATTGTTCAAGGATGATGTGGGTTACATTCTTGAAGGAAAAGAATGAAGCTTTTGGTAAATTCAAGGCATTAAGGGCCTTAGCTAAGAAAGAGAGTGGCAAAAAGATAAAATGTTTGAGAACAGATCAAGGTAGTGAATTTACTTATGAGGAATTTACTAAGTACTGTGATGAGAATGGTATCCAAGGGCAACTTTCTGCACCAAGGACAACACAACAAAATGGTATAGCAGAGAGGAACAACTAGTCATTGGTTGAAGTTGCCAGGACAATGTTGATGAAAGGAAATGTAGCAAAAACATTTTGGAAAGAAGCTGTAAGTACAATTGTCTACACAATGAACCGAGTTCTGATGAAAAGAGGTAAGGACAAAACCCCTTATGAGTATTGGTATGGAAGATCACCTGATGTTAGTTATTTTAAGATATTTGGTAGCAAGTGTTTTATTAAAAGAGGTGATTACATAAGCAAGTTTGAAGCTAAGAGTGATGAAGGCATATTTCTTGGCTATTCCACCAAGAGTAAGGCCTATAAATGCTTCAACAATCAGACATAGAGAATTGTTGAGAGTGTTGATGTTCATGTAGATGAATGTCTTGAAGTATCAGATGGAACCAATTCAGAGATAAAGGATGAAGATCCTTGCATTTTTCTTTTGGAATCTGAAACTATTAAATTAGAAACCGGTAAAGAAAATCCTGATGTACTTGTTGAACCAGAACAAATAAATTCAAAAGAAGATGATAATGAAGAAGCTGAACCTGATGAGAATGATCATGTTATTCCTAGGTATGTAAGATTGAACCATAGTCCTGAGCAAATTATTGGGATAAGGATCCTGGAGTACTAACTAGAAGAAGAATAAGAGAGAAATATTGCAGGATCTCCACCATTGAACCTAGAAGTGCTGAGGCATTCAGTGATGATCATTACGTTAAAGCTATGGAAGAGGAATTGGATCAAATTGAGAAGAACAACACCTGGACCCTAGTACCCTGATCGATAAACAAGAATGTTATAGGTACTAAATAGGTATTTAGAAACACGTTAAATGAAGATGATGTTTTAGTAGTTCGCAATAAGGCAAGATTAGTCTACAAAGGTTATGCTCAAGGAGAAGGAGAGGATTATGGAAAAACTTTTGCACCAGTAGAAAGACTGGAAGGTGTCAAAACTTTACTTGCATTTGCAGCCCACAAGAAGTTCAAGGTGTACCAGATGGATGTTAAGTCTGCATTTTTTAATGCGATATTGAAAGAAGAGGTATACATAGAGAAGCTTGATGGTTATGCACTAACAAATGAGAAAGACATGGTATGCAGATTGCATAAATCTTTGTATGGATTGAAGTAGGCACCTACATCATGGTATGAATGACTTCATACACATCTGATGAAGATAGGCTTTGCAAGAACCAATGATGATAGTAATATTTATCTCAAATTTGAAGGAGATGAAATACTGGTTAGTGAAGTATTTCTTGATGACATTATATTTGGAGGTAATGATGTCATGAGAAATAGTTTTGTAGATGAAATGAAGAATGAGTTTGAGATGAATTTAGTAGGGGAAATAAAAATTTTCATAGGCTTGCAAATAAAACAAATGAAGAATGGTATTTTCATTACTCAATCTAAGTATGTGAAAGAGGTTTTGAAGACTTTTGGCATGAGTGACTGTAAACTAGTTGGAACACCAATGGTTACAGGTTGTAAGTTGTCCAAGGAAGATGCATCTAAGTCTGTTGATGAAAAGGAATACAGGTCAATGATTGGAAAATTACACTATGTTGTTCACAATAGACTAGATATTGCCCATGTGGTTGGTATAGTTGCAAGATTTTAGAAGAATCCAAAGGAAGCACACCTGATAGCAACCAAGAGAATTTTTAGGTATCTGAAAGGTACAATTGACTATGGATTATGGTATCCATATGGAGGAAACTTTGATTTGAAGGCATACATAGATGCTGATTGGGCAAAAAATATTGATGACCAAAAAAGTACTATTGGTGGAGCACTCTTTCTATGAGGAAGGCTAGTTTTGTGGAGTAGTAAAAGCAGAGTTGTACTTCACAATCTACTTCTAAAGCTAAGTATGTTGCAGCTTATATGAATTGTACACAAGCTATTTGGATGAGACACATTTTGGAAGGTTTTAAGATGAAGATCTCAAAACCTATAAATATTTTATGTGATAATACAAGTGCCATTAATATTACTAAGAATCATGTTTTGCACGCTCGCACCAAACACATTGAATTGAAGTATTACTTTTTGAGGGAAAAAGTTCAAAGTAAAGATGTTATCTTAGAGAATGTTTCTACCCAGGAGCAGCTTGCAGATATCTTTACAAAACCTTTACCTAGGACTACTTTTGAGTATCTTATAAGTCAGTTGGGGGTTGTCCCTCTTCATGAAGTTAGTTGAGCATGATGCTGATTGCATCAGTCCCTGAATTACTTGTAGAATTTTATATAGATTGATGAAGAAGTGGATGTTTTCCATAGGGGGAGCAACAAGTTGCAGTATGTTGTTGATGCACAATGAAAATTTTACATTACATGTTTTACTTTCAATTTGGCATTGCTGTCAAATGGGGAGAAGAATTATGTGATTGAGGAGAAGAATTATGTGACTGGAAAAGGGAAAGAAGCGACAAGCTGAAGATAGACATAGCATGGTGAATACTTGGCAATGTAAACTAGGATTCCTATCCACCAATCACAACAATAATCAAAGGCATTGATATTTGTATTGCCATCAATGCCAAAGGGGGATATTGTTGGCATTTGCATGAAGATTGCATTAATGATATGTTATATTGTGTCATTGATGTCAATTGAACCGATAATGGTATTTATGATATTGTTGATATTATTGTTATTATTGATATTGGATTGTAACCGGCAGGAAAAGATTTGTGGAGGATGTTGTAAATCAGTATATTAAGTTTGTGAGTTGAACTGACAAATCGGTGTATAAGGTTAAACCCTTTTCTATGCAATGTAACTGGGAAATCCTACCGGTTGTTTTTTATTAAACCCTAACCGATCAGGTTTGTTGGTTTAAGATCTAATGATGAGTAGTAATGATGGTGACACATGTGATCATTGAATTAGGAGTAGTTCAAATTGTTTTTGGTGCATTGTTTGTTTGTTTGTTGTCTAGGGAATGAGCAAAGTGGATTGCATCTAATGCATAGCGCGTGATGAGTTACAAAGTCCGATGAAGCGGTGATCATGGAGGAATTAGAATTTTCTTGAATAATGTGAAGAGATTGTTATGATTTATAACAGTTAAGATTGGACCAATTTGTTTGTAATATCTATGAGAGAATTAGGTTTTTATTGTGTTACCGACCTAATTGATTTGTATTTAATGTCAATGAAGTTGTTTGTAAAAGTGTTGGCAAAGTGTTGGATGAAAACTAGTTGAGTGTGTGGTTACCTAACCGGAGAATGGACTTGTAGTTTGTGTAAATGCAGATTGAAGCTTAAATGGATTTGATAAAGCAAATGTAGTGCTATTTAGACAGATCAAGAAAACCTGTTATTTTCTAACAATCACAACAGAATTGAAATCCCCTAATTAGGTAAGCTCTAACAAGATTAGTTACTTATTAAATCCTCTAACAAGGTGGTCCATTAGCTTGGATTCTCAAACCCTCTACCGAGGTTACTTCTAATAGGTTATTTTCTTTATCATCAAGGCATTTTGTAAATCCCTTAACCAGGTGATTCCTAACAGAATCAGTTCTTAATAGGACTTATTGTAAAAGCTTTAATAGGCTTGGCTCCTAATAGGGTGAACTTCAGAAGAGTTTAGATAGCTATCCTTGTGAGTCTCATCTCACCGTGGTTTTTACCTATTTGGGTTTTCCACATATAAACATTTGTGTCAAGTGGTGAATGTTTTGTGGTTATGATCTTATTTGTTGATTTGATTGACTACTTAACTATTCTTATAAGGCATGATAACTAGAAGCATTGAGAGATTGAATATTTTGACATATGATTAAGCATCTTGATGTTTACAAGATTGAAGTTGTTTACTGTTAAGTTGTTATAATAGTTAACTGGTTGTTGTTGAGTATTGATCTTGATAAGTGAAACTTTGTGAGTTTGATTTTGAGATTGGGAAGTTTGTATCAGTGTTTAAGTATACTGATTCACCCCCCCTCTCAGTATTCTGCTGGATACTTATTCTTTCATCATACCATCAGTGAGCACCTACCTCTATTTGGAAAAATGAAGTCGCTCACCAATGCACATACATACAAGTAAATATACCTATCCGACGACACCTGTCTTAATGCCCGATCTAAATATATTTGATCATGATGAAGCTCCACATCACCTTTAACAAGTCTCTGTATCATTTCATCTAGCGGTACCCTCTATGTAATGACCCATACTCATTAGATCATAAACCTCAAAATGCAGTAAACATCTTTACAGGTCATTAACATCTCCCTTGTCGAAAGGTGAAAAGTGGTGGTGTTGCTCCTCCATCTCTCCACTAGCATGGCTAGCATCACCATATGTGCCCTAATATGGGGCATTCGCGCAAGGTATCTAAGCCCGATCACATCGATCTTGGCCCACTCTTCATCCTCGAATTGGTTTGCCACCTATAGCAGTAGCAATCTCCTCTCTCAAGCCACCAAGATGTGAATGCTGCATTGCATCCAACCCATAGGACAATCCCATCTTTCTTTCCTACCTAATATTTTTCTTCTAAGTCCGCTTAATCTTTGGGTGGTCATTCTTTCCACTTTTCATGGCATTCTCTTTGTTTTTCCTCTATTGTGGCATTCCCACCACTTTATGTGGAATTCACACCATCAGATTATTGGATGTACCATCGCTTGATCCTCTCCCTTTCCCATTCTTGTGGGATTTCTTCTCACTAGTAAAGTCCCTCTACCCTTCTTGAGATATGGGAATGCGATCCTGTTGGCCTTCGATCACAGGACCGCATTCCTGAACCCCTTATTTTCTATGCTAAATCCTACCCTATTTCATCTCCCATTGCCCAAGAGGTGGGAACATGTTTCCACTACCTTGATACGCATTCTTGTGGGACACAAACCCATTTGAATGCTGATTTTCCATTGTTCCAAGCTAATAAATGTATGAAAATACATTGTGAGGTCTAATTTTTTCGAACTCACTTGGTGGTCTAGTCATTGAAGTTGTTTGACGCTTGCCATGACATTAGTGTGATGCCTTGGTGCCTGCCTAGCTGCTATCTCATCCACATTGACAAAATCTTTAGAATGCACAAATAGGCTCAAAGACGCCTCTATTTCTCTCTTGCACATGGTAAAAGTGAATAGTAAAATTTCAAATTTTCTGTTATAGGGCCTTCTCAAGCCCTATTTTTCAATGTCCCAGTCCCTTCAAGACCATTTTCATGCCATTTATTCCTATGGAATCCTTTTTGAGTGCCATTTTTTCCTATAGGCTTTGTTTTGCATACGCTTCCTTCATATTCATTGGGGCAATGTTTCTTTTGAGATGCCACCCGATCTTGTATTTATTGTGCATCCTCTTGAGGGGGCATCACTAACTTGTCCTTTGTGTTGTCACTCTTTCACCATCATAATTATTGTTTGGGGCATCTTGTTTCTCATGTTTCTTCCAATTGTGTCCCATTTTCTTTGTATTGATGCTATTCCAGTGGTGCTGCAAAGAGGGGCAAAATGTAGGTCCACTTAAATTTGATTAATTAACTTAATCAAATTTAATTCCTTTGGTTGCATATATTAATTGAATAATAAATATTATTTAATTAATTATTGCATCCCCTTCTAATTAATTAATTAATGTGTCATGTGGATAATTAATTAATTAATCACCTTTTATTCTTCTATTAAATAAAATAAATATGTCATTTATTTTATTTTATTCATATTCCCTTTTTCCTCTGAGTCATTTTATTTGAATTCAATAATTAAATTAATTAAATTAGAGCACATGGCTCCTAATCTTAATCCTCATCTAACCTAACCCACTAACCAACCTTTGGTTCTAACCAACCCTATCCCTTCAACCACTCTTGGCACATATGTGTACATTCCCTATTTTTGAAATATTTGGAAAAAATATTAATTTGTTTGGGTATTTCTCTCCCAAACCAACATGTGGCTTATGTTCCACTTGTCATTGCCTACAATGACACTTTCCCTCTTTGAGGATACTTGTCACTCCTTGCATTGCCACTTGTCCTCAATGTAGACAAGTGGCACATTCTCTATCCCCATCTCATCTCCAACAATTCTTATTTAAAACTTCCATTTTTCTTTCATTAATCATCCACTTTCATCCTATCGTAATGTCATAATGCCAATTTGATTTAAACTCTCATCCATCCTTGCATCCATAGTTTTGCTTAATTTGTACCTTGCATTTCATATCAACCAACATGGAGCATTTTCAAGCACCTTTGGAGATGTAGCATCGAGAACACATTCAAATCAAAGGACAATCAAATCAAGGAGACTTGGGTTTCCACTTTTTTATTTCTTTTATAATTTGCTTATTTAGTTTCCTTTTTTAGTGTCCTTATCATGAGTGTAGGATTGATAATTATGTAGTTTTAGGTTTCCATTTAGATTTCAATATTTTTAATTTGCACAATGTTTTTCTCACAATGATAACTAAGAAGTGGGTATGGAGGAGATGAAATTTTTTGTTGAGACTCAAGGTATAGTAGGTGTAGTGTCCTAAATTGTACCTGGTGCATTTATGACACTTGTGCATGATGCCTAAGGTACTTATGATGACTCTATGATCAGAATTGTAATATTTTGTCATCATAGGACCTTTAGTCCAAGGATAATTGTTTATCCCTATTAGCCCTTTGGGACCTATTTGCAATGGACGGAAGCATGATGTGAGGATGTCTGTGCACCGTGCTAACATCCTAGAAAATGGTCAGATTTTAAAAGTGTGAGTGACTCAGATGTGTGTTGACGTGTGTCATTTGGCTTGCGTCATGCCGTAATGGCTCTTCATATTTATTTTGAATTAAAAACCCTTTCCAACTCATTTGGAGGGGTTCCCACTTTTGGGTTCTTGTCTCTTGATCTTTGCACTCTCTCAAGCTCTCTCAAAAGCTCTCTTTGGAAAGCTCTTGGCTCATGCAACATCAATATCAAAAGCAAGCTATCAATACCAATATCAATCTTCCCGACCTCGTGGTGGCTTCTTACCAATTTGTCTATCAAGTGGGCTTCATCACACTCACACTGCCAAATATCAAGGAGGGTTTGATTTCCAAACTTACAATCTCTATTTCACTTTCATGCAATGAGTCCTTTGCATTAATAAGTGTATTTATCAATATTCCAATGCGTATTTACATGCAATAGGAATCTGATTTATTTTTGCATCTATTTACCATTTTACCAATTTGTTCCAAGTTATCTATTTTTCAATCTATACCAATCTGGCTGTCCGTGGTGGGGGAAACACCTAAGCGGGGGTGTGACTGAGGCAAGCCCCTATACAACCCCAACATTTTCCCCCTTTTCTCTATGTGCGAGTATAGGTTTGACCCATCGCTTGGACTATGACACTTATTTCTTTCTGGACGTATGAACGACAACACAACGCGCTAGCGTCCGCGCACCATGTTGGCATCCTAAACCTAAGAGCCTCCTAGGTTCTCCATATTCTCTTTCTTTTCTACTTCATTTTTCTATTTAAGTAGTTCATATATTATTTCACCCATATTCTGTACATTCTATACTTATTCATTTGTGTTTGGTTAGCTCGTTAGAAAGTTAGTAGTTTTTTTTTGTTTTGTTTCTATTCTGTGTTCTATTTGTAAGAACTAGGCATCTTTGTCTAGCTATATGTTTAGTCCACCCAGGAAATTAGCGTACCATGCTATAGTCTGCAATCCACACTTCAGTCTTGGGTCTCTACTATCGCCTCGGTTATAAAACCTTGTAGAGTTTTCCATAGGTTCATCTTGGTTCTCTGACAGACCCAAAGCATTCCTTTTGCTCCTAGCTCAGCATTGTTCTTGTTCGAAGAGGCAATCAGATGGATAATTTGTCCTTGAGGGTTCATCTTTCCTAAGGTGGAAAATTCCATCCATTACATTTTTGGTGAACTTGAGGTGAAAGGTCTAGATGTCGGATCTTTTCATTTCAAAATTCAATGCCTTTGATAAGGCATTTTCAAAAGATGATTTCGATATGTTGGATGAAGTCTTAGATGACTTCCTTAATGCACCTCCTCCAAAAAGGAGTGCAAAGGATGAGTCACCTTCCTCGACATCCTCATGCAAAGAAAAAGTATATGTGAATGTCATTATCATCTCCACAGCCCCTCAAAGGCCTAAGATACCTTTCATTCATGTGACAACGTCTAGTCCATTAATGGAAAGCCTTTCAAAGGAGAAACTTCCGATCTATATGCCATATTTATGCAATATAGACAACCATCTTAGAACACCATTTCACACACATATAACACTTGTAATAACAAGCAAGTTCCTGGATAACAACAATAATTTTTTTCACCACCTTCTCAACCGACTCTTCTTAAGGCACCTGTGCTGGCGTACGAGTGACCAAGTGATTATGATCTTATTGAGAAACTTAAGGTTACTCTAGTTAAGATCTCATTGTAGTATTTTCTTCAAGCCACCCTGGTATAACAAGGGATGCTATAGGAAGCTTTGCAGAAGATCTTGCTACCTTCCTCTATGAGATGAATTGATGTGAATGCATTGATGGATCATATTTGTGCAGATTTGCTGAATATTACTTTCTATCTACATGAACTTCCACCTCCCGAGGTGAGGAATATAGTTGATTCTTTGATGATTAATGTGTTAAATACAATGCACCATTGAGAGGGGGTGAATCAGTGGTTCTCAAACTTTTCCCTTTAATTATCCCTATGAAAGTATACCAATTAACTGATCTAGCTGAATGCAGACTTACCGGTTAGTGAGGAGACTAAACACAAATTCTTTCACAGAAAGGGACACCACATAACACTAGTATTTTTGAGGAAAACACAATATGGGAAAAACCTCGGTGAGAAATGTTGCTGGAGTCTACTGCTCCAATCGAGCCTCACAATGAAATTTGTTACAATGTTTAGGGCACCAACCCATGGAGCTACAACCCCTAACTTTTTTATGGGATACAAACCAAAGGAGCTACCACCCCTAACTTATTTATGGGATATAATCTAAAGGAGCTACAACCCTTGATTTAGGGCACCAACCCAAGGAGCACCAACCCCTAACTGATTTATGGGCTACAACCCAAAGGAGATACAACCCTTGCACCGAGCTACAACTCAATGAACTGAATGATAACTACAAATATAAAATTAATCATACTATTACAAATGAATCTTGTAACCATTTCATATACCTCACTATGTCGATGAGACACATTCTCTGCTACATCGGTGCACTCTTCTACTACTTTCATCTGCTGCTGCATTATTGGTAACCTCTATCAGTTCACCTCTATTCTTCTTCTTCTCTACTCGATCTCCTCCTCACTACTCTTCTCTTCATTCCTCTCAACTGTCTTCCTACCGGTACAAGCATCTACTAGTTATCTTCTCAGATGCACTCTAGCTGTTATACTTGTTGGTCAAATCATGCTGGTTCACTCACTATTAAACCTTATCACCGGTTTAACCTTCACTCTCTTAGTCATAGTTATATTCTATTATTTTTCCACTTAGACTGATCAACAACACTCAATCACTTCACAACAACTCTATCATCTTCCATTCAGCAACAACCTTCAATGATTTTGGCTTCCTTATTTATAACTTGGTTTTCCTGCCAAAAGCCAATTCAAAAACATGGGCAGTTAGGGTTTCCTCATCAACCTCGAGGCAAACCAAAACCAATCAGATCTTATTTAATCTGATCACCTAGACATCTATTTTTACATCTCCACCATTATCGTTCCTTCTTGATCACACCTTCTATCTTTGGCAATCTGCTTTTTACTTTGTTAGTTGATTTCTTGGTCAATCACCAAGACTGGTCTTGTGATTTCCTTCAACTGCCTTGATCTCCTCAATCAATCTGATCTGGCTCTCTATTGTCCTCCATACCTTGAGCCACAAACCTTTGTAGTGGCTCTGTAACACATCCCATGATTTATGGGATCTACCATTAATGTTGACCAACTCTACAACTACCTCATTGGTGCACACTCCATCTACCGCTACATGCAAGATCACCACTTTGATTACACGTGGCATCCATGCCGACCAACTACCATCTCAAATTGGTGTGTCAATTCAGACAGGATCACCGACCAAACACACAATTGGTTCTTCTTTTCTGTCGGTTTATTAACCTTACCAGTATCTTAACTTTACTGGTTAACTCCTCATGTCTACTCTATGTTGAACTATTGATGAAACTCCTTAACCAGTCACCAAACATGTCTATCCAAAGCATTCTCATCTTCATTAGATGGTAGTCTTTTCAATCTGCACCTTGTCTGTATTACTGGTGGACATACATACCAGTAAACGCTCTTGATGATACTATGCCATTAACCTTCACCAGACTCTATCTTCAATCTAGCCTTTCTCCTCTGACTGCATCTACTCAACCTTGCCTTCTCCCTGATCAGCTTGGACCATATCTCAACTAGTTTGTCAAAGAGACAAACCCAACATACTTCAGTTGCACCGGCATGCCAACATGCCTTCTCTTTCAGTCCAGTGCATAACCTTAATTTCATGCACTTGAGGCATTCCTTTGATTCATCGGTAGATCCAGTGTGAGCCTTCAAGCACTTGCCTTTACCTCTTCTTCCTTATCTCATAGAACTATAATTCACATTATGTATAATAGGAGATAAGCTCCACTTATTGGCGGGGTGACACCTTGTCATCTGCATCCTAGAATGCACTCATTTGACTTCCCTGTTTGTACAACACATCTTCAAACATGCACATGTGATCCGGTGTGGGTACATTTACTATCAGTCATCTCTTCGCATGGTGAATGCATCTTCATCCAGTGGGAGTCCTATTGTTCTGCAACCTCTCAGCATATTGGTGACCTATTCATCCTTCTCCTCCGGTGTTGATGTGATTTAGGTAACATTATATCTCTTTATCACAAACAACATCCAAGCATCCTGCTCACTGTCAACACTTCACTTAACAATTGACATACTCTCCTTATTGGTGATACACTGTATCGTACCGATAACCTTACCATTTCATCCACACAAGTTAGGCACTAACTTGTGTACTGGTGACACCAGTGGTCATTCTTCTGAATGACAATCTCGTCTTTATCTTACAAGTGTTTTGCAACACAAGGTGATATTATCTTATACTCTTGCATGACAGTGTTGCACAAACATCTCTTCTACCAGTAGTTATCCCATACCGGTTGACATCAATGACAACATAATGCCAACATATTGTCCATGTGAATAGTGTGGGTATCAAATGAACTCTAATTGATATTGGATTTGCACTTAATGTTTGCGGATTGGACTTTCTACCGAAGATCAAAGTAGATCCGAAATCTTTGACAGTGTCCTTTCTATACATTCAAGGTTTTGACAACTGTGGAAAAACTATTGTAGGAACTGTTATACTATCCTTGAAGGTTGGACTGGTAACCATTCCAACCCTTGTGCATGTTATGCCAGGTCCTTTATCATACAACCTTCTTCTAGGTATACCTTGGCTTCATTCCTTGGGAGCCGTCTCTTCTACGATTCATAGAGCGGTGAAGTTTGTAGCTGATAACCACATTGTCACAGTTAGAGATGACCCTGAGGCTATACAATTATGTTAGATTGCCATAGTAGGTCAGGCTGCTGCTACACCCTCATTTCATAATTGGGTACCAATTTTATCTTCTTTGGTGATAACTTCTGCTTCTGCCACCTCCCCTAAAAAGGAAGAATGTAAGAAAGAAGAGATCCCTAAGGAAGTTGCTAAAAAGGAGAAGTCATCTGAGTCTCTCATGATTGATACCCCTAAGATGGAAATGCTAGAGCTACCACCTAAGAGTCTTCAGTAAAGTTATCTTCTCCATCAAAAGTCAATGCATGCTTAGGCAATGACTGGGGTTCTTTGGACTTCACTGATTCCCACGTTGGTGAATACAAAGTAGATCCTATCAACTTGAGTTTTCCAAAAATAGCATTCACTTCGGCTACAAAGGATAATTATGTATCCCTAAAGATGGGTGACACTTACCATGTGGATCATCTTTTCTATACCAAACCACCATTAGGAAAACAACTTCAAGAGATCTATGGTGCTGGATACAAGCTGGTCTCTCAACTTGGGTACGATGGAGGGGGTTGTGGGCCTAATGAGAAAGGCATTCAGATCCCTTTAGAGGTTGAACCTCACCACCACAACACTAGACTACGATACAATCATATGGGATGAAAGATGAAACCATGGTTGATAGTGAACATGATTTCGACCGATCCCTTTCCTTTGGAGCTTGTCCATCCATAAATAATTGAATCTTGTTACAAGCATAACATGTCACATTGTTTTTCATAATAACTTTCCCATATCCTATGCCAATTTGTGTTCTATATTGATTAGATAAGTGTCCAAATCTTCCTGTAGCGTCCTAAAATTGCGACACTTGCAATTTCGACTGCATTTGGGTCTTCACGATGGCGATGCAACACGGAACCTGAATGGAGACCCCGAAAACTTGTTCATGATATCAAAAACTGCATTTTTTAGCACCCTGGCCTGATCCTCCTTGCACCCCGCTGTCCCTGGAGGTGGGACCATGGTGCCCAGTGCCCTGGTCCTTCAGGACTAGGGTGCCCAGTGCCCTGGTCCCCTAGGACCATGGCGCCCAGCGCCCTGGTCCCTGGCCCTATTTTGGGCCCAGTCTCTTATGGGGCTTCGGGTCTTTAAGTTTGCAAATTGGAAAATACGGTTGCTATGTCGGCCCAAGGTTGGAAAAATCAATCTATCAACCCTAATTGACAAGTATATAAACTACATTTCCTCTCTCAAAAAGGGAGGAGGATATATGTGAGCAAGGCGCGAAAGCGATATTCAAACATTCAAGCATTCAAGCATTCCTTCAAGCAATTGAGCATTCTAAGTCTCCATTCAAGGCTAAATGTTGCATTCAAGACAAGGATTCAACCATTGAGGAGGAGATCACATACATTACACCTTCGCATGTAAGAATACAAACATTCTTACAACAAGGTATCAGTACTTGTTTACATTACAAACATTTACATTTACAGCATTCTCATTTCTTGGTTAATTCCAAAACTGGGGTTTGACCTAAAGGCAAACCCCTCATCCCTAACCCCCCAATCGTCCTCTCTTTTCTGTGTGTAGGTTGTAGGTACGTGGCTGTAATTGAAGATCTAGAATCCTTGTGCAGAGACGAACAGATCCCCCTTCGTTTCGCAGATTTTTTGGAGGACCGTGTGCACACCGGGTGCCATCGTCCCATCAGCTTTCGCTCAAATTTGCAGAACAACACTGTCTCGACATTTTACTGCTAATTCCAGGTCCGCAACTTCATCCCATATCCCTATCTCTATTTACAAGCGAATCTTTCCTACTTTACATGCATTCCTAGTTCAATCATTCTATCTACATTCTTTACAAAAGAGGGTATCCTTGATGTCTTAACCCTTGAAACTCATTTAGAATCCAATCTTGCATTGCGTGGGATTGGATCTTTTGGGTTTCAACCCCTCTTTTGAATGTAAAGTCTCCCCTAAGTGAAAACCATCAACCCTAGTGACTCTCCCTTCTCTCTCCTTAGAGTTGGGGAGGGGAGAACAACTAGGGTTCGATTTTTCCGCTTTACATTTTGGTGAACCCGACGTGAACATCCTCATTCTGATTATTCATGGTTAGATCTGAAAATTTTGCTTTCCTAATTATATTTCCATGTTTGATCTTTTGCAAATTTTGGAGGTTGATTGCATAAAAACCCTAAAATTTTCTTTTTAAGTAATTAAACTTGTGAAATGTTTCATTGTTAATGCTTGTTTCAGATCTGTCCTTCTATTGCAAATTGTCAATTCATATTTGTACTTTAATTCTGAAAATTAAGTGGTTAAATGTCAAAACCCTAATTTTTAAAACCTTCTTGATTCAACCTTTGACTGATAATTTGACTAATCAAAACACCTCCAAATCGGCTGTAACTTTGGATTCCGCAATAAAATCACAATATCTTTCATCCCTGAAAATTTGGAAAAAAGTTGCGAGGACCGTGTGCACCCCGAGCGCCGTGGTCCCCGACATTTTTTCCGAAATTTCGGGAGCTAGATCTTACTATATTTTTCTGCTAAAATCCAGAATTTTGGTTGATTTTATCAATTTTAACACCTTCAAAATTAAAGTCAAAGTTGGTCTAGTGATTACTTGGATTGAGGCTTCTAATCATTCAAAAATCATTGAAATTAAAATTCATATCAAAATTGTGTTTCTTACAGTCCTAAATCTGAAAAGTGTGTTAGCATTCATTCGAAATTTCAGTGCTTTATTCAAATTTTTACAATTTGTGACTTTTGAAATTAAGTGTTTAATTGCAACATCTTTGATTTCCACTTTCAAATTTGAATTTTGCATGAAATTGAGTCAATTTTTAAATTTCAAAGCCTGCATTGCTTTCAGCATTCCCTCTAAAATCATAAAATTCAAAATTTCAGTTTCCCTGTCTTTTTCAAAATTCAAATTTTACATTTTTCAACAATCTTGGTAGGGTTCAATTTTGAGATTGCAACTTTAATTTGGCCTATCTACAGATCATAAAATCACTCAATTTTTTCAGATTAGCTTTAAAATCATCATTACTTTCATCCCTGAAAATTTTGAAAAAAGTTGCGAGGACCGTGTGCACTCCGTTTGCCACGGTCCCGGGCATTTTTTTCAAAATTTTGGGAGATTGTCCTGATTGCATTTAATAGGTTAAATCTAGGAGATTGGCTGGTTTTATTGAAATTTGCTACCTCTAAAATTCAAAATCTTCTCTCTTTCTTTAGTGCATGAGTGTTACAACAATAAGCCCTACTTACACTATTCCCGTTAGATGAAGCCTTAGAATTAAGTCCTTCCAAGGTTTAATTACTGAGGAGATGGAACCTAATTTGAATGGCCTTTTTAACGAGGACATGGGTAATTCCTCTAATCCTCTTAATGATGAAGAAGCTCTCCATGAGGTTTCTGTAGAACAACTTTCGAAATTGGATAACCAATTTGATGATTTTCGACAATGGATGTCTCAAGAATACCCTGATAGTGAAGCTCTTTCATTAATTGAGGGTCTAAAGCATATGGTTCAAAGTTATAAGAATGGAATTGATATTTTGCGTGGTATTGCACACATTGTGGATTCAAATGTGATGCCTATGAAGAGTTGTGCCGAAACTTTAGGTTATACACAACCTCCTACTCAAGTTAATCATTCTATTCCTTTGACAACTCCTATTGCTAGTATACCTACTTTTACATCAAACATAATGACTACTTCAATACAAGACATTCCACCTATGATCACTAGCCATGGGGGCAATCCCTCTTCTTCAATCAACCCTCTTCCTTCATTCAATCCAACTTCTTCATTCATTCCTTCTATGAGTGTTCCTATTATATCTCCACAAATGAACATGACACAAGGGGGCAATTCATTTAACCCTTCCATTCCTCCTTGTAGTGTTCCTCCTTTCCAATCATCTCCTATGACTAACTATCATAGTGTCCCACCATCTTACTCTCTACCTTCTTTCAATAACATAACACCTCCATCACAATCTAACACATCTAATATGAACTCTTCGACTGAAGCGACCATTAACAATCTTGCACAAACTGTCTCTTCTTTACAACAACAAATTGCCTCTATGAATCAATCTAAGTTTAGTGTGCCCACATTTGATGTTGCGAGCCCACTTTCTCTTGACATTGTTCAAGCTATCCCCCCTAAACATGTTGAAATTCCACATTTGGAGCTTTATAATGGTAAGGGTGATCCTCTAACACATGTTAAGACCTTTCAAACAATATGTACTGATTTTGCTTATGACCAAACGTTGCTTGCAAAACTGTTTACTAGAACATTAAGAGATAAAGCCCTACAATGGTATTGCTCGTTGCCTTCTTATTCTATTACTTCTTTTGAACAACTTGCAAATGCTTTTATTCAACAATTTCAAAACAATATAAGTCCTAAAGTTACTTTGATTGATTTAATGCATTGTAAACAAGGTGTTAAAGAAAAAGTGACCGATTTCATTGGTAGATATAAGCATTTGTATGCTCAAATTTCTTTTCCAGTACCTAACAATGATATTCAAAGAATCTTTATTTCTAATTTACAAAAAGATATTAGAGAAAAACTTTTGTTTTCTGAGTTTACTTCTTTCCAACATTTGTGCGCAACTCTTCACAATTATCAACTGACTGTGAGTCAAATGGAACAAGCAAATCCTATGGCTCCAAGTGATAAGGGTGATAGTAGTCAACAACCATTTGGGAAGTTTAAACCGAATAGAGAATCCATTAAATTCAATGAAAACATCATCAACAACAATGTGAATGCAGCATCAGGTGTGCCTCCTATTTCTAAGTTTTTCAAGAAAGAAAGAAAGTTTACTCCTTTGAATGAATCATTGCATAGTATTATGAATAAGGTTATTGGAACAAAATATGCTTACCCTCCCTCCTATAAGGCAAATAGATCCTGCAAAAATTAATTCACCCTATTTTGATAACAAATCTTTTTGTCAATTTCATCGTCATCCTGGGCATGATACTGAGAAATGTTTTGCTTTAAAAGGTAAAATTCAAGATTTGATTGATAATAATAATATCTCTGTTTCTGGTGTGAATGATAAAGGCAACACATCTGTAGCTCCTCCTAACCAAAATCTTCAGATTTTTACTGATCCATTACCTTCTCATACCTCTAATGTGATTGATACTAATGATTCATCTGTCTCACCTGATGATCTTGTGTCTATGGCTCTGAATGTGATTAACTTTGTAGAGTAGCAGAAAATCCCTAAAGAACCTTCCATCACCTTTGATTCTAGTGAAACTATTAGGGCACCTGATGGTCCTTTATATATAGTTGCAAAAGTCAAGAATACACCTTGTCGTGGAGTGCTTATTGATCCTTCTTGTATGATTAATGTCATTACTGAAGAATTTCTTTTTACTTTGCAATTGAATCAAGTGATCTATGATGAAACAAATGTGGTTGTGAAACTATTTGATGCATTTTCTTCGCCTGCAATTGGTTCTATTACATTACCTATTGAGGTCCATAACAAATCCCTTGATGTGGACTTTGCTATTATTCCATCATCCGAACAATTTCGTGTGAAGCTAGGCTATCCTTGGCTATCTTCCATGAAAGCTATTGCTTCTCCTATTCACAAGTGTTTGAAATTTCCCCATAATGGTGAAGTTGTTACTGTCAATCATAGTCTCTTTAAACCAGCTGAAAGAACTGCTAGCATTCCTATTGATTACTTTTGGCCTAAACAATTCCAATCTCTTCCTCCGCGAAGTGATCATCTTTTCAAATCTTATCAAAGGTGGAAAAAAGATATGATCCTATCTCTAAGTGAACCTAGAACACCCAAACTTGACATTCCTATCGTTCTTGAGAAGGAAGTTCTTCCTTTGAAAGATAAAACTAATGTCTTTCCTCAAGAAGATTCCCAACCCATTCCTATGAATGTGACTATGCCTATATCTAACAAACTTCCTAAAAGTAGACCTATACCTCCTCGTCATGATGGGCTTGGTCTCCTTCCTAAACCAAATATTCCTCCTTTGTATGGAGCAGTTCCTCCTCCTTCCTCTTATGGAGAGAAGAGACCTTCCTCTTCTCCTATTATTCAACCTAAGAGACCACAACCTAAACACCCAAGTGATAAGGATGAGAACATTCCTCCTCCTCAATCTCCTAATCTTCCTACTAAGACTAGACAAAATTGTTCTGCATGTGAACGCCGACGAAAGCGTCGTCGTAGAGCTCAGGCAGCTGCTTCTCAAACTTTGCAATCCCCAAGAACACCTTCAGCCAGTATTATTCCATTTTCTCCTCAGCCAAAAATTGAGCCAAAATCTCCTAAACATAAGATGCATGATGGTCTTGATCCTGTGCAAGTTAAAGATCCTATTTTTATAAATCTTGATGATGATATAGATGAAAATGTTATTCATGATGAAAATGTTACTCCTGTTCATTGTGATAGTGAATATGAATATGTTGATGTTGATAACCATTTATCTAACGCATTTTCTAAAGCACTTATCCTAGCTCCTAGACAAGAACAACGTGGCTCGGAACATGAACATAGCCCTTGTTTGGATCTTGTGATAGCTCCATCTGCTATGTTGGATGTTCCTCCTCTAGCGTGTTTCCTGCCTTCCCGAAATACTGATCAGCAAGATCGGGGGGTAGATGACATGCTGGACTAGTTTCATTAGCATAGCAGATTCTCTCCTCCTCTCTTGATCTTTTGTTACTTCTTCTATGTGTTATTCTCATTCTTCTATTTGTTGTCCTTAGTGTTGTCTACTTGAGGACGATGCAAAGCATTGAGATCTCTTTTGGTCTCTCTCATGTTGACTCAAAAGACACATGTGTTCCCTTCTTCTAGGTGACCTTCCTTGATTGGGGAATGAAGAACAATTATGCATACATACATATGATATACATGAATTATCATACAGCATACTGACCCCGAGGAAAGCGAAGTCACCTTGTGCTTTGTGTTTTGTGTCTATTATCCTTGGGCTTATCTCACACTTGGGGGCTAAATCCTTGTGATAAAGTGCTCCTTTCCTCTCTCATTTCTTATATGTATCACTACCTTAAAGCAATCACCCTCGATGAGGTGTGTACGATCACTTTAACATAGGGGGGCATACATCCCGTTCATATCGTTTCAAGATACTGGAAAATTTCTTGGTGAATTTAGCTTTGCCTTGAAAATCTTTGATATCTTTCTTGCATGACTCATAGTGAGGGAACCTTACTACTGACAGTCATGGTTCTCCCTCGTGATCTTCCCTTTTACTTTGTCAATTGAAGTCGTAAGATCCTTAGTCCACTAGGGGCTTGGTGTATCTTGCCTCCTTGACGTGGTGAAAGTCTTTCAATGTTGTTTCCTTGTACTTTACCGGAAGTATGAGCATAGGCTTATACTCCCGCTAAAGTGGGGGCTAAATGTAGCGTCCTAAAATTGTGACACTTGCAATTTAGACTGCATTTGGGTCTTCACGATGGCGATGCAACACGGAACCTGAATGGAGACCCCGAAAACTTGTTCATGATATCAAAAACTGCATTTTTTAGCACCCTGGCCTGATCCTCCTTGCACCCTGCTGTCCCTGGAGGTGGGACCATGGCGCCCAGCGCCCTGGTCCTTCAGGACTAGGGTGCCCAGTGCCCTGGTCCCCCAGGACCATGGCGCCCAGTGCCCTGGTCCCTGGCCCTATTTTGGGCTCGGTCTCTTATGGGGCTTCGGGTCTTTAAGTTTGCAAATTGGAAAATACGGTTGCTATGTCAGCCCAAGGTCGGAAAAATCAATCTATCAACCCTAATTGACAAGTATATAAACTACATTTCCTCTCTCAAAAAGGGAGGAGGATATATGTGAGCAAGGCACGAAAGTGATATTCAAACATTCAAGCATTCAAGCATTCCTTCAAGCAATTGAGCATTCTAAGTCTCCATTCAAGGCTAAGTGTTGCATTCAAGACAAGGATTCAACCATTGAAGAGGAGATCACATACAACACACAACATACTACATACATTACACCTTCGCATGTAAGAATACAAACATTCTTACAACAAGGTATCAGTACTTGTTTACATTACAAACATTTACATTTACAACATTCTCATTTCTTAGTTAATTCCAAAACCGGGGTTTGACCTAAAGGCAAACCCCTCATCCCTAACCCCCCAATCATCCTCTCTTTTCTGTGTGTAGGTTGCAGGTACGCAGCTGTAATTGAAGATCTGGAATCCTTGTGCAGAGACGAATAGATCCCCCTTCGTTTCGCAGATTTTTTGGAGGACCGTGTGCACGCCGGGCGCCATCATCCCGTCAACTTTCGCTCAAATTTGCAGAACAGCACCATCTCGACATTTTACTGCTAATTCCAGGTCCGCAGCTTCATCCCATATCCCTATCTCTGTTTACAAGCGAATCTTTCCTACTTTACATGCATTCCTAGTTCAATCATTCTATCTACATTCTTTACAAAAGAGGGTATCCTTGATGTCTTAACCCTTGAAACTCATTTAGAATCCAATCTTGCATTGCGTGGGATTGGATCTTGTGGGTTTCAACCCCTCTTTTGAATGTAAAGTCTCCCCTAAGTGAAAACCATCAACCCTAGTGACTCTCCCTTCTCTCTCCTTGGAGTTGGGGAGGGGAGAACAACTAGGGTTTGATTTTTCCGCTTTACACTTCCATAAATATAACATCTTACATTCATTCTACAATTTTCTGAGTTATGACCAATTTTGTTGCATTTAGAACATTGACCGGTGGGTGTATTAGTATTCTGCTAGTTTCTAGATCTACATTGATTTGCTCTATGACCATACTTGTTACAGTTAAAACATTTCCCATTAAATTTGTAAGCAGTAGGTTGTCTTACCGGTTTTCTATGATCATGATTGTTTGCAATACTAGATCTTTCACCAACTTCAAAGCCAAGGCCATTTGTATCACCATTAGGTTTCTAGTTTTTCAGCATGTCATCAAGTTCTTCTGAGCTTTTCTTGAATTTCTCCTTGTGTTGATTTGCAGCAGCCAGTTCTCTTTCCAAGATTCCTTTCTATCTCATGAGTTCATTTGTGTCATTTTGTGTATGCATTAGATCTGTCTTCAACATATCATTTTCTTGACTAAGTCTTGTGTTTTCATTTGCAGCATCATTCAGTCCTCTAGTCAAGTCATCTTCATTTTTCTTTCTATCTTCAATTTCTTTACAAAATCTCATAGTCATATCCTGCATCTCATTCTTTGTTGTAGTGTTTTCTTTTCTCAACTTGTTCACCAGATCATTAAGAGTTTCCTTTTCATCATTCTCATTTTGCATCTTTTCACAAAGTTCTCTTCTTTTGTTTCTTGCAATAGTAAGATTTTCTTGAAGTGCTTGAATAACATCCTGATCAGCCTTTAGATCATCTTCAAGTTTGATATTCTTTACTTTTTCTGCATCATAGTCTGAAAGAGCTATTTCCAATTGCTTTCTTAAGCTTTCCATCTCTACCAGTGTCAAGATCTTCCTCAAGATGTTAGGCTTTTGAAAATAGAGGACCAAGCTCTGATACCAATTGCTAGGATTCCCAAAGATACTGAGAGGGGGGTGGGGGTGAATTAGTATCTGATCAGTATATGAATTTTCTAAACTTACAACATGAAAAGCATATCAAAACTGTGTACTGGTAAACTAAAATTAATGCAGCAATCAAGAATAAAAACTACAACATAAAGATCACACCATAACACAATATTTTAACAAGGAAACCCAGTGTGGGAAAAACCTCGGTGGGATTTGTGACCCACAATATTCACTTACTAGCCAATAAGGGAATATTACTATTTACAAGAGGGGCCTGCACATGCAGGAAGGCCAAGTTCCTAGAGCTCACTACTCAACTACAAAAGGAAGTCACACTGACTTACAAAAATGGATTATACAAATCCAATGTCTTGTACTGCTTCAAATTAGCATCTGCTATGCCAGATCCAGTACCGGTTTAAGTTCTGTTGCATACAAAAACCTTTAACCAATAATTCGCATATTAGGTCTGCTACCTTCTATTTACTTTTCACATATCCTATTATCCTAAATGATCTACAATGATCTCTTATATATAAGATTCATTTTACAATCCGCCATGTCGACTTTTATAAAAGTTTTTACAATTAATTACAAAATGCATTTACATAAAATTGTTGTCGGCCAGGGTGCCGATATTCTTCTTTTTGGTGCCGGTGTACTATATGCTAGTGTAGAGTCTGCCAGTGTCATATGATTATAATGTTGCCATCAATGACAATACCTTCAATCACCTACAATTTCTCATTGGAGTGTACATTTTCCAACAGGAAAATCTTGGGGTTTATCGTCTCTCATTGAGGAATTAAAATAGATATAAGTAAGATTTATGTTATCATCAACATGACTCCACCTAGAAACATCTCTCAACTTTTTAGTCTACAAGGGAAAATCCAAGCCATCTGTTGATTTGTGGTACAAATGGCTAATCAGACTCTCCCTTTCACATGATTGCTGAAGAAGGATGTTCAATTTAAATAGAATGAAGAATGTCAAAAGGATTTCGATTCCATCAAGGATTACTTTGCTAATCCTCCTATCTTGATGTCGACTATGTCTGATAGACCTTTCTTCTTATACATCTCTTCTACATCTCATGCTCTAGCAGCATTGATAGTTTAGCGTGATGATGAAGGCCGAGAGAGAGTTATCTATTATGTTATCCATATATTGATAGATTATGAGACCCAATATTCTACCATAGAGAAACAATGCTTAGCTCTCATGTTTGTGACCCAGAAGCTAAGACAATACATTCTCCATGTAGAAACATTGGTCATTGCCAAGAATGACATCCTTAAGCACCTTTTTTCTAAATGTGATCTTTTAGGATGGTTACCTATATTGGTAATGCTACTCGCTAAACTTGACCTGAAGTTTGTTTCTCAAAAGTCAATTAAGGGATATGTTATAGCTGATTAGCTGGCCGACGCTCCTTGAAGAAAATATTTTCCCACCCTAGACCTCTTCCCTGATGAGGACGTCTTGATTGTTGATCAAGACCCTGTATGGGACTTGTATTTTGATTGTTCAAGATGTCAAATTGGTTTCAGAGTAGGTGTAGTCTTTGTTTCACCTGAAGGAAAACCGGTTCCCCTTTCATTCCACTTGGAATTTCATTGCACCAATAAAATTGTTGAGTACGAGGCCCTGATTGCAGGACTCCATGCCGCGATTTCCATGGGTGTGAAACATATCCACATCCATGGAGATTTCGAACTCATTGTAAATCAAGTGGAAGGTGCTTATCACGTAAAAAAACTAAATTTTTCTTAGTATAAGGATTTTGTTCTGACTATACTGAAAAAATTCACTACTTACATGATTGATATCATCCCTCAAAGAGAAAATTGTCTCACAGATGCAATGACAATCATGACTTTCCTTGTAGGCCCTAATTTTGGCCAGGATGAGTATCTCTTTGTGGTGCAAATCCTCTGCTCCCTGGCTATTTTAGATAGCGCTTATCACAGCAATATCATGTGTTCTCATCTCTACTCAGGAGAATGGTTTGCACATATATTTGATTATCTAAAGACTGGAAGCTTTCCTGAAGATGCTAGTAAAAGTTCACATGTATGAATTCAGAAATTAGCTACCTATTATATCCTCTTATTTGAAATATTGTACATGTGATCATATAATGGTATTCTTTTGTGATGTCTAAAAACATCCGAGATCCCTGTGGCCCTTCAAGAAGCCCACTTGGGTTCTGGAGGTGGTCATTTTGGTGGTAAAGCTTTGGTGCACAAACTTATTCATATGGGGTACTATTGGAAAATGATGGAGCAAGACTCCTTCACTTTTGTTAAGAAATACCCTCAATGTCAACAACACAACAACTTGATTTGAGCCCCAGCACAAGAGCTCCATAGTCAAGTCTCTCTGTGGCCTTTTCAGACCTGTGAACTAGATATTATTGGTAAAATATCTCCTCCTTCGCCTAAAGGTCATATCTTCATTATTACCACCACAGATTAATTCACAAAGTGGGTTGAAGCAGTACCACTACATTCAACTACCATTGACATGATTTGTGGTTTTACCATGGATAACATCATTTCTTGATTCGATATACCTTCTCCCCTTATTTCTGATAATGGTACATCATTTAAGAACAAGGAGGTCAACCAGTTCCTTGAGAAGTTTTCCATTCAACATCACTTTTCCACTCCTTACTATTCATAGTCCAACGGTCAAGTTGAAGCATCTAACAAAACCATCGAGCATATCTTACGCAAGACTATCACTAAGAATAGTAAGGATTGGCATTCACACCTGATTTATGCATTATGGGCCTATCGCACGAGTGCCCGTACGACTATAGGAATGATGTCCTATAACCTTGTATATTGCACTGATGCCATCATGACTCTCGAATTGGAGATCCCCTATTTACATATCTCCTTAAAAGGGGTTATCGATGATGATTCTTATCGCACTCTTCATCTGGATCAGCTAGAGCTCTTCAATGAGTGCCATTTGAAGGCCCTTCAACATCTCCAAGCTTATCAAAAACCTCAATCTTGTCAGTATAACAAAAGTGTGCTTCCCAGAACATTCCAAATAGGTGACCTAGTCCTCTATGAGTACCAAAGAAATGTCAATGAGACACCCATCCAAAGTGGAAAGTTTAGTCCAAATTGGTTAGGTCCTTACATCGTCACTTTTGTGTATAGTTCTAGTGCCTATGGTTTATCTTCCATGGATGTCACTCCTCTCAAAGAGCCTATCAACACTGCGCACATGCGTCAATACCATGCATAGAAAAATATGTAATATGTGTCTTGCTTGTGATGCCTAGTTCCCTACTATAGTCATGTCCTGACACATATCCTTTATCAACACAAACCTATGTTATTGTGTTATAAAGTGACTATGCATAGCTATATCCATGTGTGTGCGTGCGTGTGTACATATTCTCTATTCTAAAATTTATAGATCATCATAGTATTTCACCATGCATGTATGAACATAACAACAAGTAAATAAAATCACGATAGACATCTAATCTACACCATACATCACATACACATATAATACAAATGAAAACATCGACCCATAATAACACAAGAGAACAGATCAAAATGTCAAACCACATCATATATATGTATAATGAATCATGTATATGTATCACATCACTATAAAAACATGTGATGTTATCGTATATGTGTAAGATAAATCTTTGTACATCTCAAAATAATTCTATACATCATCCATATAAATAAAAAATATATTAGCCCGTTGGTGCTGACGGATCCTGGCCTGGTGCTGGTGGACCTCAGGCTGGGGGACGTGTCCTTGAGATGGCTAGCACTGGTGGATCATCGTCTCTCTTCTGAGTTTGTTGATGTAAGGTGGAATGTGATCTCATGGCTGTAGTGCTCTACGAGTGCAGACCCCTCAGCTCCCCTTGTAGCTCTACAACGATCTCTAGCTGTGTCATCAACTCCTCCTGCAGGCCGATCTCTCAATGGCGTGTGACGTCCAGGTCTGTCATCAACTGTCGCACTCGGGGGTGGTCTAGATGACCCACGATACCCTCTTGAATGATATCCAACTGTCACCAAAGGTCATTGACTTAGCTCTGTAGAGTGTCACATGCCCTCTCGACACTCTCAGCACATGTCACTTCCTAGTCTCTCTCTCTCTCAGGACAACTCATACCTCTTGCAAGGCCTGATCTCGCTGCCCCGTCATAGTGACCAACTGCTCTTCTCCCTGCGCTAGCTCCACCCAACCCTCCTCATAAACTATTCGTAGTTGTGCCATAGGCTTGAATAGACATGCATGTTTTCTTGCCGATTGGATGGGCTGATAAGCATCCAGTACAAGACCTCTAGGCTGTACATCTGGGATGATCTTTGCGAGTGGCTGATAAACAAAAATCAGCCACGCCACCATGCCCTCTACAAACACAAAAAGATTATGAATAAGTACCCCATCATATAAAAAATATCTATCTATGAATATGAATATCAAAATAAGTGAAAGTACATAAACATAAAATAGCATATGCATACTAGGATCACCCGCTTGCCAATCTGGATCCTGTGGAGGAGTCCTACTACTGGACCCCTCCGTGCCAACTGTGGTGGCTGCTAGTGGTATAGCTGGTGCTATTAGGAGTTCCTACCTAATTGATCTATCTGGCCTTGGGCTCCTCGTCTGCTGCTATTGGCCCAGTCTATCATCCTTTGCCTTTGGCGAGCCCGCAGACTCGTCCTCTCCCAGTGCCACCACATCTCCTCCTGCTACATCTTGTGGAAAGATCGATGTCGGGGCAACTCTCTCGCACAACTCCACAAAGTTGGCAGTGAATCTGACATTGTCTATATCTAGCTGTGGATCAATGTCATCATTGTCACTACCTTCAGAGCTGTCTTGCATGTTCCTGATGGTGGGACGAGGCCAGTCTTGAGGTCTTAGAGTGCTCCTAGCCGATCGTGCATAGGTAGGAGTGACGGGTCACACTGTCTGCACCTGCCCAAACTGCCTCATGCATTAGTGCTAGTAGTAGGGCATGACCATGTATTCCTACCACCTGAGTAAGAATCAATCTCTTTGGATCCATGGTAACTGTAGTTGGTCTGTGACCTAGACCCCCATCTCCTGGTATGACTACCAAATGATGTCACCAATCCCAAGTTAGTTGAATGTGATGCACCAAAAGGTTAGGTCTCCTGTGTGCCACGCTCTGCACCGTAGAGGGTAGGCATGTTCCCATGACATGTCCAAGGGCATCACCTTCAAAAATTTGACAGACTGAGTGCACATGATGTGCTCGAAGGTTGATACCTATAGTAGGGTACACATAGTCAAACTATGATACTTATGGTGCACATACTGTGAAAGCTCATAGTATAAATGAGCCAACATGCTATGGCCCCATGCGCATACAGTCTGGCTCTCCTCCATCTCTCTAATAAGTGACACAAAAATTGCTACTAGCTCTGATCCTCGACCATCTATGAGGACTCGTAGTGTTATGGTCACTATCATGATGCGTTAGATAAGGGGAATGACGACTCGACCCTAGCCTAATGCTCGTAGGTATACATGCCCTGTGCTGTCTACCCACCGACATAAGGGCCACTCCTAATGGGTGATGAGCTCTTGCTGTGATAAGATCACCATGGTGGCTCGCTCCCCTCTGATGGGAAGTCACAGAATCTAGTAGACATCTACTAATGTCACAATCATCTCCCTTGTGGGTAGGTGAAATGACATGGTATCAACATCCCAACATTCCATCAATGCCCACAACATAGGGGCATAAAATTGGAACTCAGGGAGCATATACATCCACCATAAGCTGACCCTACGTAGTAGTCACCGCTCAGCCTGTGTGAGATCCTCTAATCTGTCTCAAAGCATCTGCAACAGATTCCCCATAGTGTGCTCCCGCATCTCAAGCAATCTCTGCACATGCAAACAACAAAAAATATTCCATCGGTTTCCTTCCTCATCATTTTTGGTGGATGCTAATGCACCCAAAAGATGACATCACATCTTTTGGATGACAACACATTCTTTGGATGCCAGCACTCAATTGGGATAGATGCACATTGGCAGGATGACAATGCGTCCTCTGGATGCCTGTGCTATAGTCCTCCAAAAAATCCTTAAAAACATGCATAAAATAAAAAAAATGAGTATGACTCAAAGCATTCCTGGTTAGGCTCCTCACCCTGCTCAACTGTGGTGTGAAGCTCCTCGATCATACTCACCCTAATCTCCTGTCTGCGAGGCATTTTAACTCTAGCTCTATACAATTTTGAGCTCAAATGCCTACAGTGAATAGTAAAAATAACCCTTCCATGGGCCCACTTTTGAGTATATAAGCTAAATTTTCGTCCAAAATGGCTTCCACCTTCTTTGGGACAATTATAGCTCGTTTTCCTTCCTATTTTCCCCCACTCCACTAGGGGAAAAACATGAGGGGGCATATACTTGCCTGCATCTGATTTTTCATTTCTTTTTGGACTAATACTTCTTAATCATTCTTCTCGCCTAAGTAGCCTCCTCTATTTTTTGTGCTAACACATTTGGTTGTTTTGCAGCACATTCTTTGTCTTTTTAGAAACTTGGGGGCATCAATTATAATCATGGACCTGACTTCTGTGACTCTCGCAACGTCTTTGAAGTGCATTTATTACCCTAGCCACATTTATTACGTGGTTTGAGCTTGGCAAATATGTCTTCTAAACTACTTTAGTGGGACTGATCCCTGAGGCTGATCAGTCCACTAAAGTGGGGGCAAAATGTAGTGTCCTAAATTATACCTGGTACATTTATTACACTTGTGCATGACGCCTAAGGCACTTATGATGATCCTATGATCGAAAATGTAACATTTTGTCATCATAGGACCTTTAGTCCAAGGATCATTGTTTAGCCCTACTAGCACTTTGGGACCTATTCTTGATGGAAAAAATCACAATGCGGGGACTTCCACATGTCACGCTAACTTCCTGGAAAAAGGTCAGATTTTAAAAGTGTCGGTGACTCAGATGCACGCCGACGCATTTCCTTTGGCCTGCGTTGTGTCATAATGGCTCTCTGCGCTTGTTTTGAATTAAAACCCCTTTCCAAATCATTTAGAGGGGTTCCCAATTTTGGGTTCTTGGCTCTTGATTTTTGTGCTCTCTCAAGCTCTCTCAAAATATCTCTTTGGCAAGCTCTTGGCTCATGCAACATCAATATGAAAAGAAAGCTATCGATACCAATATCAAGCTTCCTGACCTCGTGGTGGCTTCTTACCATTTTGCCTATCAAAAGGGATTCATCACGCTCATGGTGCCAAATATCAAGGAGGGCTTCATTTCCAAACTCACTCTTGCTATTTCACTTTCATGCAACGAGTCCTTTGCATTAATAAGTGTATTTACCAGTATTCCAATGTTTATTTGCATGCAATAGGAATTAGATTTCTTTTTGCATCTATTTACCAATTTACCAATTTGTTCCAAGTTATCTATTTTTCAACCTATACCAATCTGTCTATCTGTGGAGGTGGAAACACCTAAGTGATGGTCTGATTGAGGTAGGCCCCTATACAACCCGAACATTTCCTCCCTTTTCTGTGTGTGCAGGTACAAGTTTGACCCAATGCTTGGACTCTGAGACTTATTGCTTTCTGGATGTACAAATGACAACACAATGTGCTAGCATCCGCACAGTGCACTGGCATTCTAAACGCGAGAGCCTCCCAGGTTCTCCATTTACTCTGTCCTTTCTGCTTCATTTTTCTGTTTAAGAAGTTCATAGATTATTTCACCCATATTCTGTACATTCTATACTTATTCATTCATTTTTGGCTAGCTTGTTAGATAGTTATTAGTTTAGTTGTATTTATTTCTATTCTATGTTTTGTCTGTAAGAACCAGGCATCTTTGTCTAGCTCTGTGTTCTGTCCACCTAGGACACTAGTGCACTGCACTACAATCTGTAATCCGCACTGTAGTCTTGGGTTTGCGCTATCGCCTCAGTTAAAAAACCTTATAGAGTTCACCATAGGTTCGTCTTGGTTCTCTAATAGACCCAAAGCATTCCTTTTGCTCCTGGCTTAGCATTGCACCTGTTCAAAGAGGTAATTAGATGGATAATTTTTCCTTGGGGATTCTTCTTTCCTAAGGTGGAAAATTCCATCCATTACAGTAGGGGATGATGTCGCTGGGTGTGATAAAAGGAAACACATTTATAATAACATTGGTCAAGATATAGAAGGAACTATGGGTTACCTAAGACTGTCCCAGTGGATCTTTAATTAAATTAATATTGTAAGCACAAGAAGGTTCCTGCTAACCAATTTAGAATGGGCAATGTGGATAGCAACCATAAGACAAATAAATCTAAACATGATTACTCTAAAATGTTGACAATTCTAGAAGAGATTGCAAAGGATGTCTCTACTTTACACATTGATTATGCGAGTAGGATCAAAATCTTGGAGGAGACCATTCTCAAAGTCCATTAGAAAATTAAAATAATGGCGAATGTTAGTAAATCTTGTATCCAAAATAGTGCTAATGGACTCAGGTTCCTGAATGAATAGGTCAATAAATTGAATCTTGATGTCAAGAATAAGAAAGGTAAGAGTAGCGGGATTAACTTGGGTGATGAGGGCACCAACAAAGTTGGAGCTACTAGAAGTTTTACTAGTAAGGATAATGAGAAGGGCATGGACTGTCAGATAAAGGGGCCTTTGACAAGAACCCAAATCCATTTCAAAGCAAAGGAAATTTAGAATTAGGTGAACAAGAAGTTGTTCAAGCTCCATGAAAATATTATAAAAAACAATTATTAAGCTATGTGTATATTGAAAGATCTCTAATAGGGCCAGTTTCTCTTGTCTCTATTTTTTCTACTTTTTTTGCTATTTTTCTTGTATTAGTTTTCTATTGGTTCTCTATGATTATAATATAGGTATCTATCTATTGTAAAGGGTTTCAAGGTCCTTTCAAAACCCATTTTACGTATATAATAAAAAATAATTGAAATGTTATAATAAAAATTGGAGAATTATGCTTCTGTTATATATGTTTATATGATGTATTGATACTTCTCTTTAAGTATGCAAGTTAGTTCCAATGGGAATTTTGGGATATAATGCAAAGCCTAAGTATGTGGTTCTTTATTGATCCAATCTTAACTCATATGGAGGAGTTGGGTGAAAGGAAGCTAAGGTTCAAAAATCCTTCCTAACACTAATATTGGGAGATAATAATTTTTCTACAAATCTTAAACTACTATAGAATATAAGAAACGCAGGTAGAAGGAGATATGTACAACATGCAAATAGATTAACAGTAAATACAAGAGGGAAAACTATTTCAAGAGAAAAAACCCCAAACTCAAAAATAGACCCAATATATTATTTAAAAATAACAATAATATACAATATACCTATAAATAAAGCTTCTCATAGGAGTATCACCAACCAAAGATCCAGAGGTAACTCAATATCTATAAGACTCTTACACACAATTACCTCCATATCATGCACCTCATATAAAGGAGATGCAGTACATGAAATCACCAAACAATATTGCACAACCATAAGATAAAACCACCCAAAGAGTGGTGCCTAAATTATCTCCAATCCAAGATACCCTATGATGTGTCAAAAAAACACCAACATATGTAACCCCCTTTTACATCTTATTTATGTTTCCAACACATTTTTATATTTCCCATTTTAGGATCTACCCAACTTTTGGAGGACATAAATTTTAAACTAGGTGTTTGATTGGCGAACCATTTGAAGCACCAATAAGATCATGAAGGGTGGGTGCAAGAAGTTGAGTCCCACTTTTGGGCAAAAAGTGGAAGTGTTTTCCCTATTTTTCAATTTTTTTGTCGATTGATATCAAAATTTGAGGTACTTAGAGTTTGAATCTGAAAAAAGTTTAGTAATAGAAAATGTAGTGCTCGGAGTCTAATTTTCAAATATGTAATTTATTTCAATACCCACATGGTAGAAATTTTCTTTTTGTAGGCATATTTAAAAACCACTTTTTCAAAATGCTTGTTTTAGGACCATACCACACATGTGTACAACCACCATATTTTGACATAAATAAAAGAATTTTTGCAAATCCTTCTGGGAAAAGATACCTAATACACCAAATATTGATGAGAATATTTTTTCTTTTTTTTTATTGAATATATATTTTTTAATTAATTTTTAATTGACTATAAAGTACATTTTCAAAACATCTGGTGTACGACCACCATAATTTGATGAAAATTTCATATTTTTTAATTTTTTCTTTTTTAATCTTCAAAATAATTGTATGTAGATTGATGTCATATAATTTATTTTTAAAAAAACCTAAAAACAAAAAAGTTATTAAATTTTTACTAAACCTCACTATTTTACATTTAGGTAACACTTTTGATTAATAAATAATGCAAAAATAGTAAAAATAATCATAACACTGTGAAATTTACATTTTTGAAATTAGGATAGTGAGAAATCTAATGGGTTTTTGTTTCATCAAAAAATACGATCAGGAAGACCTTCAAAAAATTACGGCAATGAAGAAATCTGGTATTTCAGTGCCTTAGCCATTTTTTTGGAGGTCCAAGCATAGGCTTGGTCCCACCAAGCCTAACTCGAAGCCAAAACCGAGGCATAGGTGTGTTTCCCACTCCATCTTTTATGAAACGGGCACCCGTTATTTAAAATTCAAAAAATGGGCACCCATTTTGAAATTTATAGTACTTTAAGAAACGTGTGCCCGTTTTTAGAAATGGGTACACATTTTTAGAAACGGGTGCCCATTTTTAGAAATGTGTGCCCGTTTCTAAAAATCATGCACCTCTTTCTCTACAGTGGTCCAATCCTAAATGGGCACCCATTTTATTTTTTTAGATCGGGGCTCTGAAGCTAAACGGGTGCTTGTAATGGGCACTCGTTTCTAGCAGCAAACTTTTTTTCTCATAGACTTCCATGGAATTGGGACCCAACTTCTTGCACCCACCCTGAAGTGTTTTATATATAGAGCTATAAACCACTACACTAGTTATGACCACTTTCAGGCCATTTAAAATCCTATAAGGGATTCAAAATTGGCTTTAAAATTTTTGTTTGCAACTTTCAAAAATATAAAATTTAATATCTCCAAATCCAAACATGATCTTGCAACAAAAAAATACTAGCGTTCTTATTTAGCCAATTCCTAGCTTTGGGAATTTTTTTGAACTAATTCATGGTCAAATTTAAACTTACTATAAATAGTAATGTTATGTAAATGGAATGTTGAGACAACATTTTCCTAACATTAGAGTCTTCTGTTATGTGTTGTGAATGCATTTTATTCATGAATGTGTATGTGTCAGATATTATTTGTATTGAAATGGTTAAATTATTTACCTTTGTTTATTCATTCTATTTCAGTATGTTATGCTTAGTAAATCATCCTTAAATGTTATAATTAAACCTGGAAACTAGGGCATATAAGGAGAGGTTAGGGGTGTTTTGAAGGGGCTAGGATTTGGAAATCATATTTTCTAATATCTTAAATATTTTATTTTATTAGGAGTTTGAAGGTGGCTGGGATGGACAAGATTCCATCCGAACTCCGTCTATCCCAAGAAGTGGGAGATATTTGATATTCCTTGAGTAGGTTGAGTGAAAACACACTTGGAAGATAATCAGGGAGAGAATAAACCAAGTGGAAGGCTTATGGGGTAGAGAGGTGGAAATTTTTTAAGGAAACCTAATTAGAGATAGATAGGGAGAAGAGATGAAAATTGTCATCTACTCATCTTTTGGGAGACCTTACTTTAGGATAAGAAAGTTTTTGAAGAAGAGTGTGTTACAAGTGTGGTTGCCATTGCACCAAAAGATCGACCTATAATACCTGATACAACTGCTAGACTTATAGAATCCATAGGAGGCGGCTAAGCCACATCACAAACCCAAGTGCTGTTCTACACAACACAAGGAGACCAAGGGTGGACACCTTGCAACAGAGTGAGAGGGAATCTAGGAGAATATAAGAAGTAGAAGAGGAGAAATATTGAAGGTGAAGAGTGATTCAACTTGTTGAAGAAAATTACAAGGTAGGCGTCTTATCCTTTTGTTTGGCTTAATGTATTTAAATTATATTGTGTTGTGAGAAATAATGTTTATGATTTTTTATTTTAATATGGATTTTGTTTTGGGTTGGGATTTTTTTGTAGATGTACAGTGTTTCATTTTCTTTATGTCGTCGATGAAGATTTGATCCATTTTCCACTTGGGAAATGAGGTCCTCCATGTGTTTGAGGGTTTGAGTAGGAGAGGAACTTTTACAAAGAAACATGGTATGAGTACCCTTCTTTTGGGTATATTATTGTGATATGAGTATCCCCATTTTGGTTATATCTATAGAGTGATTTATTTTTGTGTTGTATTGTGGAAGATTATTTGAAAATTATTCTTGGAGATGTTTTAACCCTTTCAAAATGTGATCCTACTCCTCCCTTAAGAAATTTTTGTGGAGTATGGGTTTGATGTATTATAACCATGTGTATTGTGAAGAGTTTTTGGTGTGTGTGAGATTTGTATTTAACTTATTGTGTGAGTTATTTTGGAAAGATATTTGAAACTAGGTTTGTATTATACCTTGAATCTCAAGGGTGATTTGTATTACAATGCTACAACTAAAAGGTGATCTCCCATCAGAAATAATATACTTTGATGGTTGTAGCTTAATTTCAAGTTTAAGGTCCATAGTGATTGCTTTGGGGATTTGGAATTTGCTTTTAAAAAAAATTCTAATGACTACACCTAATGTTTACTATTTTTAGATGGTGATATTTTTCATGCTAATTGATTAGATAAAAAGGTTGCATATTTATAAGCTAGATGTACTTGTAAATTAAGTAGATTTAAAGAGGTTGTTTCTTAAATACAAATTTAAAATTTTGCTCTAATGAGAAATAGATGTATTAATGATAGTAAGAAGCACCTAAGATTAAATGTTTTAATTATTATTAGATTAAGTAATGACCAAAAGTGATATTATTTTAGAAGGTGTATATGAAATTTTGATAAATTAATTCTATTAAATATTGAATCATATAAGATTGTATTATTTTTTCATTTAATTCAAAATAAATAAAAATGGTTAAAATATGTTACTCTCTATAATATAATTTGTATACTGTTAAATTATGAAAAGCATTGATTATAGTTTAAAATATTACTTCCTTCTCAATTTATTACAATTTGAAAATTATGAAGTGGTAGAAATGAGTCGTTTGCTTATGAAATTGTATACATGACTAATTTTCAAATCATATTTATATAAATATATAAATGGTAATATTATAAATACTCTTCTTAACAATAGGTATCTATATGAATTTATTATTATATATGTATGCATTGTATATATTAAAATATATACATACACACACATATATGATGATGATGAAATTGTAATTAGAAAACCCTTAGAAAAAAGAATTTGGTTTTCTAGGAAGATTATATATAAATATAATTTAAAACAATCTAGAGGCTTGGAAGAATAGCCTCTTGGAAGACTACATTGCCTATTGGGGAGGCCACGGCCTCCCAATAGAGGGTGCAACCCTCAATGAGGATTGTGACTTCCCTTGAAGAGGCTATAGTCTCTTTGAGGCCTACAACAACCCTCAAGGGGAATACAATCTCTAACAATGATGAACATATTAAAAATAAATTATTTCTAACATTAATAAAAATAATATATGTTTATAACCATTCTCGCTATGATATATTTAAATCACATAGTTTAGAAATGATATTTTCTTACATCAGCTCTAACTATAGCATCCATAATAGATAAAACTGTAAAAAAAAGAAGTAAATTGAACAACATGTGACCATCCATTGTTTTGTGAATATATATCAGCAATCTATTCTTTCGCTCATACTTGCAATGTAAATGAAATTCCACGAGTGCTCAAGAGAAAGAAAAACAAAACAAAGCAAGAAAATGAAAAAAAAAATTCATAACAAGGAAGCTTTTATGTTATTGAATTTAGGTTTAGGTCTTTCTACTAGATCCCTAAATCCAAGGGTTCTCATATCCACCATCCAAGGGTGGAGATGAGATGCTCCTAACTTTAATTGTTTTGTAATTTAAAATTTCGTTATGCCCTCAATTTTAAATGGGTATTAGTATCTGATTAATGTTGCATTATCTTATAAATATTACTAAATATTTTTTGGTAAATTGATGTCAAACTGTTCTACTTAGGATTGTTAAATTACTATAATAGCAATTGTAGCAAATTTTAAATTTTAAATTTATAAATTCTTGACTATGAGGTGGGTCCACTTGTTGATGGTTATAGAAGCTTAAATAATTGATGCCACTTGAGATACTCAAATTGATTTCAATAATGTAGATATTTGGTTTGTGATTAGATTTTGATTACAATCATATTTCGCATATAGATTGGTCTAATTGTTCTCTTAGAATCTTATATAGTTAAGGTGAAATTGAAAATACAATGTGGCTTAATTGATATGTAGCAATAATCTAGAGTGAACGAATGCTTGAAATGATAGATCATGGAGATTCTTACCTATAATGAATAAAGGGTGCGGGAAAACATAATTTCATGTCTTTTGTATGTTAAAAGGAATTGTGGTTTCTTTTCATGTTGAATAATAGATAGACCACATGAAGGTTTTGTGAGATTAGATTTTATTTAACGAGCTAACATTAGTGCAAGCGCTTGATTGTATTAAATTTTAGGGACCATGGGAGGTGCACCATCAACAAACTCGACAACATGCTCAAATAACCAAGCAAATAGGTATGTTGAGTACAAGTATAAATTTGATAGTTATTATGACAAGTAGGATATCAAAGTTGTAACTTTAGGACTAATTTGCAACTGAATTCATGATAGTAAATATTCTCCATAGACTTTGAATGTATAATATGTCATGGAATTCAATACCTCTATGTGTGTCCATCTTGTTCAAAACCATGAAACTCCAATTGCTTGAGGTCTTCTACTAAATGCAAGTTACATATCTTTTCTAAGATTATATGTTTCACATGCTTCACATGAAAGGATTTCATCCAATATATATATTCGGGTTTTACATTGTCTTGTGTGAACATTCATGTAAATTAATGTGTAAGAGATACAATATGATATTTTGAATTATTTATCAATTTAGTAGCCTTGTAATATGAAGAAAGGTAATTGTGAGTACCTGTATGCAGAAAAATGGTTCAATGAAACTTAAATTATGAAAATATTCAAAGACTTGCCCACACACCCATGAGACTCTTGGTGCAAGTTATGGAGCCATGAGGAATAGCTCAACTTCCCAAGGAGTGTTCCATAGTTCTCTATCTCACAAGGTCCCTCAAGCCAATGCCTTTGCTCTCAGATCATTGAGCAAAGTGACTTACGGATGTCAAATGCAAGAATGAGGAATGCTTTAGATTAAGTTTAACATAAATGAATCCTATTTATGCATGATTCTAACAAATGAGTTAAACTAGATGATAAGATGACAAAGTTAGTAACAATGCTATCCTAACATGATATACTAGTTATATGATTTAAGCTAAGATAATAGAAATGCTCTAAAATGTTTATTAGATTTATTCCTATTGCAAAGAGAGGCTAAATGCTTGCTAAAATTGTGTATAATTATGACGCTAAAGACTTGGATTATTTTGAAGAAGGAATGGGCTCTATTTATAGAAGAAACAAGGCAATGGATGGTCAAGATTGAAGGATCTAGTCAAGGGTCAGGATTGAAAGTTATCAATCCATGTTTGCAATTCTCACCAATGAAATGGTGACAATTGTCAGCATAAGACTACTTGAGAGGGGATGTAAGAAGAATTAAATACTTGAGAAGACCTCATGGTTACCTTAGGAGGTAAGGGTTAAGGTTATGTTAAGGTTATCCATTGGATAAAGCTTTTACCCAAAGGGTAAACTCTTGTGCAAGGGTAAAGGGATAACCATGGTCAAAGCAATGAATGCTTGATGAGACCCCTGGGTTAGATGAGGGTTGAGTTAGGAAAAAAGTCTCTAACCATGCCACAAAGGGTTAGTTAACCATTAATGGTTTGAAGACTTTGGGGAAAAAATTGTAAGAGTCCTTCCAAATTTGGGGGTATTCAACAAGTTATCTTGTTGAAGGCATAAAGGCTTTAATGCCTTTGGAAGACTTTACTCCAAATTTGAGAAGTGGCCTCCTCAAATTTAGGGAAAGGGGATAATTGAAGGGTTTAAGCTAATTGATTAGGATTAGATGAATTCTAGAAGAATCTAGAAAGAGGGTTAGGAGGTAAGTGGGAGATGTAGGAAAATGCAAGTGGGTGAGGGATAATGGGATTTAATTAAAATAAATTGCTTTATTTTAATTTGGTTGCAAGTTGGGGATTTTAAATAAATTATATTTATTTAATTGGGGTGAACTATTTAATTAAATGTAAATTTAATTAAAAGTAGAGAGAAATGATTTAATTAAATAAAATGATTTATTCAATTAAATGATATAAAAGGCTTGAGTGAATTTAAATAAATAAATTGAATAATTTAATTAATTAAATAGAAGAATGTGGATGATTTAATTAAATTAGATTTAAGAGGAGTAAGAATAAGATGAACGTTTAAATATTCCTTTAGGAATATGGTCATTTTTATGCATCTACATTTTGCCCCTCTTTGAAGTGACGTGTGTGCACATGTTGATTCAAAGAAAAATGACGTGTCGTCAAAATTTGATCATGATCAGTGTGATGTTGTGTCGAGATATTCATGTCATGCTCGAGATTTGATAAATGATGTTGATAATGCCCCCTCAGAAGATGAATCAAAATTTTGAAAATTTGATTGTGGTTTTGATAAATTTCATTGCATTTTAAAATTTTGTCTATGTTGAATGCGATAATTTGATTCATCTTCCAATAATGATGTCTATTAGGGCTATATGTGAGACCATGAGCAATCCAACCCTAATTTTGTTTACCCTATAAAAAGGTTAAAAAAGTGGCTTATTTGTCTCATTTGTGCTTGTTGACTTTGGAGAAAGTGACACTTGGAGAGAAAGTCAAGATGCTGGTTTCCTATGCTTCTCATCTATTTGAGCGTGTTCGGAGGTATCAGAGGCCTGCCACATATGGACCACTGGTAAGTCATCAATTTTTGCCCCTTTTTGCTTTTTGTTTTGTCATTTTTTATTATGTTTTTCATTTTTTGTCGTGGATTTAACAGTTTAGCACATAGGGTATACACCTTAGTGCATATGATAAGAATCTTAGCGCGTCGAGTTTTAGGAATTAGGGTAGCGTCCGGGTTGGGAAGGGTAGCGCATAGAGGTCTTTTAGCACAGCTGCTTAGCAGGCTAGCCCACAGGGGGAAAAGGGTAGCACATAGGTAAGACCTAGCGCATAGGGTCCATAGGGGTTCTCATGGGTAGAATAGGATAGCGCCTAGGGATAACCTAGTGCGTAGGGTTTGGTTTGCAGCGCGGGGGTAGAGTAGGTTAGCACATAGGTTTTTTAGTGCATAGGGTTAGTTAGGTGGCACAATTCTAGAACAAGGTAGCGCATAGCTATAGGTTAGCACATAGGGTTCATGTGATAGCGTGTGGAAAATTTTGGGTAGCGCATAGCTAGCAGTGTAGTGCATAGGTAAAAAAGTTTAGTGCGTAGGCAGAAAAATAGGATTTTATGAGTAGAAAAAAGATAGGTTGGGGTAGGTAGGTGTCTGCCAATTTTTTTTTTCAGGATGGGTGCAATAGTCAATCTGTGTGCCTGTTGTTGTTGTTTTGATAATTTGTGCGATATGAGTTCCGATATGATGTATGGATGTTTGATATGGATTTGATAGATAACTTGATTTGGTTTTCAATGTTTCAAGTTGATATGATCTGATGTTGATATGGATTTTTGATATGATTTTGATATGAACTTGATTTGATTTGTGTTGTTTCAAGTTGATATAAATGTGAAACTTGAGTTGTTTTTCAAGCTGATATGGATGTGAAACTTGAGTTGGTTTCAAGTTGATATGAATGTGGAACTTGAGTTTTTTTTCAAGTTGATATGGATGAGGAACTTGAGTTTTTTTTCAAGTTGATATGGATGTGAAACTTGAGTTGTTTTTCAAGTTGATATGGATGTGAAACTTGAGTTGTTTTTCAAGTTGATATGATTAGATGTTGATATGGATTTGATATGATTGGAGGTTTGATTTTTTTTTCAAGTTGGTATGAATGTTTGATGTTTTGATATGGATTTGATATGATGGGGGAACTGATATTTGACATGTTTTTCTTGTGACATGAGTGGCTTGGGGTTGTGTAGTCACGAGAGCGATTTCTGAGATCGTGGTCTTTGATACCACGATAACATAGGCAGACAGGGACATTACTGAGAGATGTGGCCTATCCTCTTTGTTATAGGTGCCTCGATATATCATTAATCGGTGTTTGTTGACAGTGTTGGCTAAGAGGTGGCATAGTGCCACCAACACCTTTCATTTGGTGACAGGTGAGATTATAGTGACACCAAAGGATTGCTACAAAATTTTGATGATTACCGTGGTAGGTGCAATTTTACCCTATGAGAAAACTGAGGAGGGTGGTATAGAGGCTCTTCACCAGATATTATAAGATGACATGATTTGTGGATACGAGATCCCCTGGTAGGATTTTATTGATTTGGATTATGCTCCTCTACCATCAGTGTTGGCAGGATTCATAGGTGGCTTCTTATGTCCCAACTGTAGGTCGAAGGGACTAGCAATGGGATGGGGATTGGTTTTGGAGGACCTGGTGACACAAGGTCGCCAATTTACATGGGGGTCTGTGATGTTGGGCTACTTATACAGGGACTTGCATCAGGTGGTTTACTTGAGATACAAAAGTCTATCTGTTGGGGTTATGCTGCTACATGTATGGGCATGGGAGCATATTTCCGCAGTGAGGCCACTTGCAGATAGAGACAAGCCTGTTGGATACGCTTATGCCTATGGATATAGAGGGATAGTTGTCCAGCATAAGGTGGGCAAACTAGATCATTGGAGGGGAGTGTTGGATGATATTTACACAGTCGTCTGGAGACCGTATATGGATTGTGAGGTGTGGGCTGAGGATGGGATGGAGATGCCATATGTTTACATGTCTTGATATCTGATAGGGTGGATGACCTTTGTTATAGAGAGATTCTTGAATAGCCGGGTTCATCGACAATATGGATGACAATAAGGGATTCCACAGGGAGAATGTTTGTATGCTCAATTGAGGTAGGATGTGCTAGAGTGGAGACCCACTATTGATAGCACAATGACGGTTGAGGAGTTCTTTCACCTAGCCGACCATATCTGGGACTATGCCTATGGGATAGTGGATGCAGGCATGACAAAGGAGTTCTCAACACTCTTTCCGGTGCATGTTGTGGCTGGTATATCAGATCTAGTGGAGATGATTCCCATTTTTTATGATGAGGAGGATGAGCAGCCCAAGAGGCTAGGGAGATGGGGAGAGGAGGTAGAGGAGTTGCATGAGGGAGGTGGGGATGGTGGAGATGGTGGGGGAGGTGGCCGAGGTCGGCGTGGGGATAGAGGGAGAGGAGATCAGGGGAGGAGAGGAGATAGAGGAGGAGTTGGTGGTGATAGAGGGATACAGGTGGAGAGAGTAGTGTGGCGCGCTGTGGAGGATAGAGGGAGGGGAGAATTTGGTTGTTGGAGCTGGTGGTGGGGAGTGGGTAGGAGAGGTGATAATAGCTATGGGAGGGACATATGAGTTCAGACAACCAGCCCAGAGGAAGAGGTCAGATGTTTTACCCCCACCAGCACCGAGGATAGGTAGAGGGACAGGGGGTACCACTACATAGGTACCCCTCCAGATTCGGATTCTGACTCATTGGGAGGATGCTCAGATTAGGTCCTTACAGTTGTCAGTGTAGCATCTGCAGACACAGTTGTTGGTGCATCAGCGCCAGATTATGCAGTTGACTGCTGAGTGAGATACAATTTTGGAGCGCTTGGGTCGAGCGGAGGCTCAAGAAGATAGTCTGGAGAGAGTGGTGGCTGGTGGCTCGATGAGAGACATACTACGAGAGTTGGCATATACAGCCAAGGAGTCTGAGTATTACCAGCGACATTATGAGGATCTGGTGCCCAAGGAGCGCAGAGTTCCTAGTTTCATGGCGACGAGATCCAGTCGATCTAAGCAGACTGGGTCGAGGACAGAGAGCAGAGGTGTGACATGGCCTATTCGTTAGGATCCACCTAGGGATCCCGGTACTAGGACATCCACTGCGAGACTGTCACCCTCAGATGATAGTCATACCAAAGAGACATTGTCTGTATTGTATTTTGATCATTTTTTAGATATATATATATATATATATATATATATATAGATATATAGATATATATATATATATATATATATATATATATATATATATATATATATATATATATATGACACCATTTTCCTTGATCTTTATGTGATGCTTTATGGATGATGATTTTATGATGATGATGCAATGCTTAGATAGATGCATGTGATTTGATATTTGATGAATATGATGTGATGGTGCATGATGTATGACATGTATCTTGAAAATGAGATGTATGATATTGATATGCTATGAGATGTATGATAATGATATATTGTGAGATGTATCTAGAAAATGAGATGTATGATAATGATATGCTATGAGATGTATCTTGAAAATGAGATGTATGATAATGATATGCTATGCTATGCAACTAATTGTAAAATGATATGCAACTAATTGAGCATCCTCATTCTGCCGTTTGACATTCCTGTACAGTCACATGTTTTTACTTTCTTTGTGCTTATCATTATTGAGCATTGATTTGTTGGGATATGTTGAAAATTTATACAAGCATAATGGTATGTTTGAACCATAATGACCTAAGAAAAATTTACATGATTTTTGATTTTGCAAGATGGCACAAGCATCGAGGTATAATTGAACCAAGACGACCTGAGTGCGGCTTGCGTATAAACAGACAAGATTAAACCATTTGTATGCGCAAAGTGGAACCATGTCTTTAGTGATATGTTTTGAATCATGTCTGGAGACAAGTATTTGCACAGTACAAGTGATCGCCTCATAGACAGAAAACTAAAAAGATATTGGAGTCTTAATGACTTTCTCTAGCTTGATGCATCATTGAGAAAATATATAAGAGCCAATAATGCAAAAAAGTTCAAGTGAAAAAAATAGTCAAAACTTAATCATTGTATACTTTATAAAATCATCCATCATGTGTTGTGAATTTGTTAAGTGATCAATGTGTTGCTCTTGTGATTGTTGATTCATTTGTTGGACATGATGCTCTTAGTTTGCTACAAGTTTTGACTTAGGATGGAATGTTGATCAATGGTGCCCCTAGCTAAATTTACCTCCTGATGCGGATATGTACAATGATTACCAAGCCATGGTGGGATATGATAAAGTTATATTTGGATAAACTAGGATAGTGACTACACTAAGTATGTCCTGGATAATGTTATTTTGACAAAGTGTTGGGCAATCGCTGGTAGTGCTTGACTATGGATATAAAAAGCTCGAAATATAGATAGATAGAGGAGTTGTCCTCTCACAATAGCGATTGTTGCCAAGTTTTCACCAGTTGCTTTTATTGCACCTTGTTGTTTTCTTTTTCTTGATTTTTTGTTTTTTTTTGTATTTTTTGATGTTTTTGACTTTTCCGTGCATTAGAATGCTCAAGTGTACTACTTCTTCAAATGGATGTTGTTGGTTGGTTCGTTAAGCACATCTCCTTCTAAAGTTGTTATCTGATCGACGCCTAATCCATAGGCTGATATGATGACATAGGGACCTAACCAGTTAGGTTCAAATTTACCTTTCTTTTCCTGATCCTGTCGATTTATGAGATTTTCTTTGAGGACTAGATCACCAATTTTAAATATTCTAGGAATGACTTTGTGATTGTAGCTTCAGCACATGCATTGCTGATATGCTTTGAGGTGAGTATAGGCATGTTGTTTCTTTTTATCTTGAAGTTCTAGGTCTTGGAGTTGGTTGACTCGATACTCTTCATCTGGAATGAGGCCTTTCAAAGATACTCTGAGAGATGGGATTTCTACCTCTAGGGGTAAAATTGCTTCTGATCCATACACCAATGAATATGGTGTAGCTCCTCTAGGCATGCAGATGCTAGTTCTGTATGCCCAAAGTGCTGGATTGAGTTGCACGTGCCAATATTTTCCTGCATCATTTACTATTTTCTTGAGGATTTTTAATGTTGTTTTATTGGATGCTTCGGCTTGACCATTCCCTTGTGGGTAGTAAGGTGTAGAGAAACGATGTTGGATTTTGAATTGCTCACATAGTTCTCGTACATCCTGGTTTTTGAAAGGTCGTCCATTATCTATGATGATGGAACTTGGAATGCCATATCTGCAGATCAGATAATTAAGAATGAAAGAGGCAATTTGCTTCTCAGTCACTCTAATCATGGGGACCGCTTCAATCCATTTGGTAAAGTATTCTATTGCAGTGATAATGAACTTGTGTCTGTTTGAAGATGAAGGGTGTATTTTACCGACTAAGTCCAATCCCCACTAGCAAAAGGGCCAGGATGTTGTGAATGGCTACAGTTCCTGTGCTGGTGCATGTATAAGATTGCCATAGGTTTGGCATTTAGGACATTTCTTTACAAAATGGTAAGAATCCTTTTCCATTGTCGGCTAGTAATATCCCATTCTTAGAAATTTTTTAGCAAGATTAGGACCACTTGAATGTGTGCCACAGATACCTTCATGAATCTCTTGTAAAGCCGAGTCAGATTCATTATGATCAAGACAATGAAGAAGAGTACCATTTAGACCTCGATGGCAAAGAGAATCAACAGTGAGGGTATAACGGACGGCTTGCCGGATAAAGTTTCATTTTTGGTTTCGAGATAGGTTAATGGGTAGGGTATTGGTTTTAAGATAGTTGTATATTGTTCCATATAACAGAGAGTCAGAACCAGTTAGGGCATAGATAACATGGGATGCACAGTTGTCATAGGCTAGGGAGAACAGTTGCTCTACCAGAAACTTGTAATGACTCTGTTGTTCTAGAATTTGTAGCAGTGAGGCGATAGTAGCCATTGCATCGGCTGCTCTATTGTCCAACCTTGGTATTTGAAATCATCCACTATTCGTTTGTATGGTAGCAAATTGTCATTGGGAGGCCCTACCCCAACTCATTCTAGCATTTCAGTAATTTTCATGTTGAGACTATTATGGATGCTTTATTTTTATGCATTATGGATTTAGAACTTATATGATTCCATGATTTGGATAACTTTGATATATATTGACGTTTCATTTCTATGCATTATAGATACAGAACTCTATAGGATTCTATAATAGGATAAATTTGAGATGATGTTTGTCATTATTGGATTTGCAGGACCTTACTATGATGATAGAAATAGGATGCATGTCTTATGTATGGATCAAAATTATGAGGATTGTGATAATTAGTTATGTGGATTTATTTGGATATTAGATATATCGATTTGATTAAATGTCAATTGTATCTAGAGTGTTTGATGTGTATTCTTATTCATGTGTTTAATATTATATGAGGTTATTTGGAATTACTAATGTGTAGTTGAGATGCGTAGGAAAATTATCCATGTGACCATGAAAACATTATGGAGAACCAAACCTAGACCTATGTACATTCGTAAAGCTAGGGGTTGTCTATTTGGAGAGACAATGCCCCGTGTGTATCATATTTTATTTGTGAAAGTAAATGTTGCATGTGTGTTAAATTGAATTTATTAATTTGTGTAAATCCAACAAGAGACAAATTTCATGTGTAATTTTGTAATGTATTTTATTGTGTCACTTGACACATGTGTTGATTTATGTCTTGATTTTTGACTTGTCTCTTGGAGGGAGTTGTTTCAACCATAGCTTTTTCTAACATTTGAATGTGGTTCTAAATTTTCCTTGGGTAGAGAGTCTTTGGAGTGGTCAACTCAGGTTTGACCCGAAAGTTAACTTCAGATGGGTTTCTAAGGGGTCAAATGGACTCCTAGGGGTAGTTTAAAGGCTTTTCCTAAAGTCCATAAGGTATACCTATGGGTTAGGAGTATTTTTAGGCATGTGTCTACTCCCATGTGATTGTTTAGTCACCTCAAAAAGTGAGTTTCCTAAGGTGAGCGAAAATTCAAAATTAGAAGGTGCCATCTAGGCTAGATAACCTTCCTTTTTGATGTGAGATCTTTTTCCCCACTTTCTCTTACTTTTTCCTTTTCAATTTTTAGTAACCGGTGAGGACTCTCACTGAGGTCTTTTTAGGAAAGGATGAGAGACTTTGCGGGTATTCACGCACTCTCCATTTTCTGAGATCATGCAATTTTGAAAAGAATAGTTTTGGGATAGAAATTTGGCTAAGTGTAGAAGAAAGGATTGTGGAATTGAGCTGCTCATCCTCAAACTAGTTCTAGCAAACCTTTGGGCAGATTGAAAGTTGGTTCATCTTCCCCCTTTCACATTGCATGTTTATGTTGGAAAGATTATTTGTATGTAAAAGTGGTTTTCTTGTATTTTCCTTTGTGAATTTATTATGTGATCTATCTATTATTTCTTTTATGCATTTTCTCGTGATTTGGGAGTAACCAAGGCCTTCTACTCTTGGAAGAGTAGGATGGTCTTGTGGGTGGTAGGAGTTTAATAGCCCTCGAGTGAGAGGCTCTCATTATGAGAGTGATATCAAGGGGTGTATATGTGACCCTTGCTGCATGGCTTGGTTTATGCATTTAGGGGCCATAAGGAGAGAAAGCATGGCATGAATGCCTTGTGGGGCATAAGTGTGAGGCTTCACCTCGACTCAGTCTGACATTCAGTGGATTTTATATTTAGACTATTATGGATACTTTATTTTGATGCTTTTTGAGACTTAGAACTTATATGATTTCAGGATTTGGGATAACATTGCTATGATTTGATGATTTTACTTATATGCTTTTGTGATAGAACACTACATGATTGTTAGATAAGATGATATTGCAATGATAGATGTTGTTATTGAATTTGCAGGACTTTACTCTAAATATAGAACTATGATGTATGTTTAGTTTATGTGAATTGGGATGAAATTGCTTATGTGAATTTGCTTGATTAAAGATGTATTCAATCTGTGCAGATGAAAATTGTATGCAAGTAATGATGTGCATTGTTATATTATTGAATTGTATTATATATGGATATTTGGAAGTACTAATGTGTAAATTGAGATGCGCAGGAAATTTACCATGTGACCATGGAAATTACGGAGAATCAAACCTAGACTTATGTATGTTCGTAAGCCAGGGTTTGTCTATTTGGAGAGACAACACCCCGTTTGTGTTGTATTTTACTCGTAACAGTATATGCTACATGAGTGTTAAGTGTTATTTAAATTTATTGTGTAAAAACCACAAGAGACAATTTCATGTTTTATTTTTTGTAAAAGTGTTTTATTTGTGTCACTTGACACATGTGTGGATTTAAATTTAAATGTTTTATTTTGTCTCTTGGTCGGAAAGTGTTTAATTATAGTTCTTCTTAAATAAAATAATGTGTTGTCATAAATACTTTGGGAATATAATATTTGGGGTGGTCAACTTATGTTTGACCCGAAAATAAACTTCAGAGGGGTTTAAAATGGGTTAAATGAACACCTAGGGGTAGTTTAATAGGGTTTCCTAAAGCCCATAAGGTATACCTAGGGGTTAGGGGTAATTTTAGGCAAGTTTCTACTTTATAATGATCTTTTTAACGCTTTAAAAATTGGTTTTTTTGAGTTGTGCGAAAATTGAAAATTTAGAAGTTAAATCTAATTTAGATTTTTCTTATTTGAATGGGAGTCTTTTTGCATTTTTTCTTTCTTTCCCTTTTAGTTTTGGAAACTTGTGAGAACTCAGAGAATGAGCTTCTTAAGCAAGATTTTTGGGAATTGAAGGGTAATCACCCACTCTCCATTTTTGGAGACAAGAGAATTTTTGAAAAGAAAATAATGTAATGGAATAGAAAAATTGATTAAGGGTAGAAGGAAAAAGATTCGTGGATTGGACAACTCTTCATCAAATATCATAATACCTTTGGGCAGATTAAGGTTGGTTTCAGTTATTTATTATAATGTCTTCTTCTTGCTTATGTCTGGAAGTTTGTTGGTGTAAGAAATCTGTGTTCTTGAATGTATTTGTTGAAAAATCTTTTGGTATTTTTGCATTATGATTTGTGTTGTGTTTTGGGAGTTTCCTCAAGACCTCTTTCTCTTGGGAGAGAAGAGGATCTTGTGGGTGGTAGCAGTGACAACCCTCGAGTGAGAGACTCTTTTGAGAGCGATCACAAGGGATCTTTGTGTGACCCTTGCTGCATGGCCTATTTGTGCAATGGGGGTCATAAGGAGGGATATAAGGCTAGAATGCCTTTGGGGGGCATAAGGAATAAGGGGTTGAGATTCTTGATATATTTATTGTGCCATGAGGTGGCTTCTTGTTTATTTCATACTTGCAGTTCTCCTTAGGGTATTGGTCCACTACCACCCTTTGAAAAGATCATCACCAAAGTGTGGTGCTATGAAGCCAAGTTGGGAGTGTGTCTGATTATCTGTATGCATTGCCTTCTATGTGTTTGCTTGTATGTTACCCGTCTAGGAATTGGTTCTCCGAGCTCGGGGGTGGCTACCAGTTAGCTTAGGCTAGGAGGTGAGCACTCCGTGGTCATATTTGTGTTTTCTATTATGCAGGAAAGTCAAGAGAAAGAGAATAGGAACCATGAAAAGACATAGAAGATTATTATTGAAGATACTTAAATCCAGTTGCCAATATATGTTTAAATTTGTTATAGAAGTATGCCTCTTTCATAGAAAAGAGAAGCAAGTTGTAATTCTTGAAAATAGACTTGAGATTTATTGTCATAGCTAAGCAAAGAAACATCCTGTAAATATGCAGAATATCTTAGAGTTGTAAAAGTTTGTTTTATTTCTACTTCTATTTGTTTTTCAGAAAAAGAAAAGCTTCTTTGAGTTGCATGTAAAAGCTTCTTTTGTATTATGGAAAAAATTAGTTTCAAATGAATTTTATCTATATTCTACTTGTTGAAAAGTATGGGTTATTTTGCTGAAGAATTCTAAGTATAAAAAAAAATAATAAGAGTGTTTTAAGTAATTGTTTTATTAGTGGAAAAATCAATAAAAGTGTTTTATTCAAAATAGAATGATGTATTTTAAGAAAAAGAAAAAGTGTTAGAATAAAAGTTTAGCAAAAGATCTACTTCTATTTCTTTTATCAGCAATTAGAATAAATAAATAAAAGAGCCTAAGTTATATATCAATTATTTAAATATATATATATATATACACTTAAATGTTTATTTGTGCACATGTAATTATATATATATATATATATATAAACATTTAAGTGTATATATATATATATATACACTTCAATGTTTATTTGTGCACATGTAATTTTGGATTTACATAATGTGTTTCCCATTGTTATTTTGTTTAAAATTTGTATGTAAATCTTATTTTAAAAAAATATATATATTTTTATATATTTTCACCCTTAAAACTTTTATATATATAATTTTATATAAATATAAATATATATATATATAAATATATATACATATATATATATATAAATATATATACATATATATTTATATATAATATATTTTAAAAAAAAAAAATTAAAAAAAAAGGGGGAAATTGGGTTCCACGCGGGCCCCACTGTGTGTACGCACAGTGAGGGCCACCCACTGTGTGCACACACAGTGAGGGCCGCGCGGCGCCCACTGTGTGCACACACAGTGCGGGCCGCTAGCGGTGCCCACTGTGTGGCCACACAGTGGTGTGAGCCGCTAGCAGCGCCCACTGTGTGGACACACAGTGGTGCTGCGACGCCCATTGTGCGCCCACACAATGGCGCCTCGGCCCTCCCTGTCGCCTACTTCGAACCTGCAATTAAAAATGGCCGCCGCCTTGGGGTTTCGGCCCTGTTAAAAAAATTCAGTGGTAAACAAAAAAAAAAGAGATTAAACCCTAGCCCGGGTAGCGTTAGGGTTAAAGGAAATAAAATAATATGATAGTTTAAGAGTTGATAATATATTATAAAAAAAAAGGAACCCTAATTAGGGTTGGGAAAATATTGTTTATTATTTTGGAAAGTTATTTTTGAAGAATTAAAGTTTATAAATATATGTAAATATATATATATATATATATATATATATATATATATATATATATATAACTCTGGTATATTTTGAAATAAGTATTTAATTATAAATTTATATATATATAATTCCGGTTATAATTTGGAGTAAGTAATTTACAGAAATTTAAATATGGTTGTTTAGACTATATAGTCATTTTGGAGATTGAATTAATTTTCCTCTCCTATTCCTTTATCATGATGGATTTAATAAACTTAATGACTAGGTATCTCGTGGAGATAAATTTTAAACCAGTTAGTTTTCCGCAAATAGAATTAAACAAATTATCGATGCTTGGTTCGTTTCAGAATTAGCTCGAATATAATTATGGGAATTTCATTAATGCTTGTCGTGTGAGCGAACTTGTTAATTAAATTAGTATTTAAAAAAAAAAAAATCGTTCCGTTTTTGCCCTAAATTTTGGGCATGACAATAAGGATGTGGGGTTAATGAACTTATGATATATCTTTGTTGCCATGATATGGCTTTATGATCTACCATTCTTGCAGTCTCCTAAGGGTATTTGGTCCACTACCACCCATGTACAAACATCAGATTTTGGATGAAGTATAGCCTTGGTTGGAAAAGTGTTTGTTGTATGTTTTTCCCTTGCTTGTTGTGTTTGCCTAAGTGTAACCTGTAGGGCTTGGTTCTCCAAGCTCGAGGGTGGCTTCTAGTAAGCCTAGGCTGGGAGGTGAGCACTCCATGGTCATAGCCTCATGATTTATTTGCAGGTTGTTTGGAAAGAAAAGAAAAAGACAAGCTAGGAGTTGTTGGATTTACTTGATTTGTAGAAAAAGATTAGGTAATGAGATATTTTATATTTTAGTCACGGCAATGTAAAAGAAAAGCTATATGTTGTATTTATTTTGAAAAAGAAATGTATTCATTTTAATTAAGGTCCTCATTTAATAGAAATGAGAGACTAGTTGGGGTATCTCATCCATTTGTAATGTTGACTACATTGTATTCTAAATATGCTTTAAAGAAATGTATTATTCTATTAAGCTATTATTGCAAAAATGAAATGTTTATTTTTGGATTAAGTTTCTATAGTTATTGAAATAATATTTGTTCTATACATGTTATTTCTGAAAATAAAAGTTCAGTTTATTTCCTTATGCATATTGAAATAATGGAAATGAGAGAAAAGAAAGCATATCTATACCCTTTACAAATTATGGTTAAAAAGAATTAATTTGTCTATCTCTAAGAATTATTTCAAATGATTTCTAGTCTAAAATAGTTGCTGTTAAAATTTATTAAATTTTGTCACTTTATTTAGTTGCAGTAAATAAATCTAGAATTAGTAATCCATCTCTAAAGTTAGCAACTAGGCTATCAATAGAATTAGAAATGCTTTATTGAAATCTGTTAGTTTTGAAAACCTGCTTTAATATATATATATATATATATATATATATATATATATATATATATATATATATATATATATATATATATATATATATATATATATATATATATAGTTTGTTTAAAGTAGACAAAAGTAATTTTGCCTCTATTTCCATGATGTCCATACTTGGTTAATTTTTGCATAATTTTAGGAAGCAAAGAAAATAGTTTCAAATTATATATATATATATATGTGCATTTGAATGTATCCATATATATAAACTAATTGAAAAAAAAAAATCGTGACATTAGGTTTCGGGGAGCTCGGCCCCTGCGGAACCCCCGCAGGGTAGCCATCCCCCCCCCCCCCCGCGCTATGGGCTACGAACCCTAGCGGCGGCCGCAGCTGCCATTGTGGGCCGCAACCCACAGTCGAGGAGGTTTCGGCCCCTCTGTGGGCGGTGCCCCACAATGCCGGTGCAGTCGGGCTGCAGGCTGTGTCCCACAGCGGCGGCCAAGGCCGCCTCTATGGGCTGTGACCCACAAGCATGACTGCGGCCATCCTTGCGGGGAGCCCCCCATGACCTCCCCTCACCGCACCTCCATTAAACCCTACGGCCGCTCTAAAACTCCTCTACCCAGTCTCCCACTTTGGCCTTGCACAAAAATGTAAAACCCTAACCCGGTTCGAGTTAAGCTAGTTTTGAAGTGGTAAAGAAAAAAAAAAATAGATTGCAAGGGTATTTAATAACATTTTTAATTAGATTACATGGATACTTTTATAATAATGTTTGTTTCGAAAATAAATATCCTCATGTATAAATATATATATGTGTTTAAAGAATATATATATATATATAGTTTAAAATATGAATGTATAAAATTAACTTGAGTTTAATTATTTTATTTAACCATTCATATTTTATATATATGTTATATAAACATTTAAATATGATGTTTTAAATTTTAAATTATTTTGGAGTTTAATCTTTAGGAAGTTTATAATGACTTCGTAAGTTATTTTGGCCATAGGGGATTATTTTTTTAGTTCACCTAAATTTAGGCTTGTCGAGAATAAACTTTATAGGGCAAATTTTATTATGGATTTATTTAGCCCTTTAGTCAAATTTTAGACACATTATAATTATTGTTAAAATAATTCATGGGATTTAAAAAAATCCAATTGCCAGAGTTAATTTAATTAATTCCTACTATAATTAAAAGATTAATTGAGAGTAATAATATCTCTTGTCAATTAATTTAGGGGTTTTTGCTTAAAGGAATTTATTATTTATTAATCGATGAGATAATAATAAATTCTTTGGAGAGTTAATAATTTGCATTTAATTTAAATTATTTTCGCTTACTTGAGTTAGTGGTCAGAGTTAACTCCAACATAGTTAAGAAAAAACTTGTTATTGCATTTCATATTTGCAAACTTAGTGCTATTAGGACATGTTTTTAAAAAAAAATTTATTCCGTTCGTGCCCAAAAGTTTTGGCATGACATTTTGGTATCAGAGCAGGGTTTCCAACACTAGGAACCTTTCTCCATTACATTTCGTTTTAATTATTGAATTAATTATATTATATTAATTTTTATGATATTTAATTTTAATTAATTAATTAAATATTTCTTGAAAAATTATGTATTTAATTCATTTTATTTTATTTTCTCATAAGGATTCCTTTGACTACACGACAAGCTTGCAAGCGCGGAAGGGGTCCTAGGCATGTACACATGGCACGCAAAGAGGTCGATAGGGAGGAATTGGTTCCGAAAAGGAATCCAAAGCCTCCTCTCGAACAACCGGTTGACCCAAACCGAGACATCTTATTAGCACTCTAGAACTTGATTGGTATAGTCTAGGATAGGCTTCCAGTAGGGGATCATCATGTTGAAAACCAGAACTCAGGGAGCCATAGATCGACAGATAGGGATCAGAGTAGGAGTCCACCTGCTAATCCCATAGAGAGTTAGGCTGGGCATGAGCCTGAGTCCGTTCACCTACTAGGACCACCTCCAGTAGCAGAGCCAGTGTATCATGAGAGATCACGTCAGGATCCAGGGGATCTAATCAGAGAGGTTATGCACCTCCAGCCACCATCTTTTGGGGGATCTACCGACGGGGTAGAAGTTGAGGCTTGTCTTTTGAGCTTAGATAGGTGCTTTGCATTGCGCTCCTACGAGAGCAATCTAAAGGCACGTGTAGTAGTCCACCTATTGAGAGGAACGACCTCCACATGGTGGAGACAAGAGGAATACAAGTGTGGTTTAGTTGCTGATACTCTCACATGAGAGATTTTTATAGAGAGGTTCAGGGAGAGGTACTTGTCAGAGCATTATAGACAGTGTAGGATAGATGAGTTCCATGACCTCCAATAGAAGGGTCTCTCAGTGACCCAGTACGAGAGCAATTTCTTCAAGCTCTTGCCCTACGTGGACTACCTGAAAGATGAGAAGCTTCTCGTCAACCATTTCATTAGAGGGTTGAATGCCAACATAGCAGGACCAATGAGGATGTCTGCTCCAGGGAGCCTTTGGGTTGCCATGGAGAAGGCCTTGATAGCAGAGGAGATTTAAGTTAGGCCATAGGATACAAGGGATCGGTTCCAGAACTGAAACCCTATACCCCAGACATACAGATTTCATAAACCCCATTGGAAGGGTAATAATACACACACCAGGGTTCTCCAAACCCCTTCCTCCGCAATAGTCACAACAGAACTAGAGGCAGAGGCCTCCATAGAGTCAGCAGGGCGCAAAGCCTAAGCAGTGGTAATCTTAGGGTCAGAGGTGAGATCAGCGATCCCAGGTTCCTTACACATCTCCGACAAGGACTTAGTAGTTCTCCAGGGGTGGGTACAGTGGTTCTAGCAGGATAGGGGGACAACCTTTCTCTAGACTTTAGGGCATCCAGTTTTAGGCACGAGGTGCTTGTTTCACGTGTGGAGCCATGGGGCACATGGCGAGAGAGTGTCCTCAGGGTCAGATGGCAAGAAATTAGAGGATGACAGTATCAGAGCCTACCGTTGGAGATATGGGTAGGTCCCATAAAGTCTTCGCAGGGGTTGACAACTGCCAGGCAGAGCACCAGGCCACAGTCATTGAGGCTGCAGGTATGATCAGAGGTAGCAGTGTATCTATATTATTTGATTCAGGAGCTACTGACTCCTTTATATCTTTATTGGTTGTGGAGCGTTGCGGGCTAGTGGCAACTAGATAAGGTGTCAGTTGGGAAGTGGAGTTAGCTTTAGGGGCTAGAGTGTCAGTGGAATCAGGGGTTAGGGCATGTCAGCTTCAGATTGACAATAACACCACCTTAGTAGACCTTAGAGTTACACCACTTGGATCATATGGCATCGTACTTAGCATGGATTGGCTTTATGCCCACAGATCCAAGATGGATTGCCACCTGAAAGAGATCGAGTGTGAGGATGATCATGGTTCACCCATAGTAATCATTGGAATTCAAAGACCCATGTCTCTTCATATGATTTCCACAATGCAGCTTAAGTGGAGCATGTGAAAGGGATGTCAGCTATTTGCCATCACCATCAGTGATAGAGAGGAAGAGGATGAAAAGGAAACATTGATTGACAACCATCCTATTATTAAGGGATATTCAAATGTGTTTCTTTCCGAGTTACTTGGAATGTCACCCTGTAGGGAGATTGACTTTTAGATAGACCTTGTACTAGGAGCTGAGCCAGTTTCAAGAGCACCTTATAGGATGACCACAAATGAGCTTAATGAGTTCAAGATGCAGCTTGAGGAATTCCTAGAGAAGGGTCACATTCATCCTAGCGTATCCCCTTGGGGTGCACCAATCATCTTCATGAAGAAGAAGGACAGATCTCTTCAGTTATGCATGGATTATCGTCAGTTGAACAAAGTAACCATCAAGAACCGATATCCCTTGCCTAGGATTGATGATTTATTCAACCAACTTCAAGGTGCCAAAGTATTTTCCAAAATTGATCTAAAGTTGGGATACCATCAGTTGAGAATAGTGGAAAGCGATATCCACAAGACCACATTTCACACTAGATATGGCCACTATGAGTTCACTGTGGTTCCATTTGGTCTTATGAACACTCCAGTTGTTTTCATGATCCTCATGAATGGTGTATTCCGCACATTTCTTGACTATTTTGTGATTGTGTTCCTCAATGACATATTGATATATTCTCGGAATGAGAGGGAGCATGAGGAGCACCTGAGGGAGGTTTTGCAGTGTTTGAGGGACAATCAATTGTTTGGCAGTTTGTCAAAGTGTGCCTTCTTTCCTTCAGAGGTCAAGTACCTTGGGAATGTTATCTCCGGTGATGGGATCTCAGTTGACCCATCAAAGATTAGAGCTATTATGGATTGGCCAGTGCCAACCAATGTGACAGAGGTCAGGAGCTTCATGGGCTTAGCAAGTTATTACTGACGCTTTGTTAAGGGATTCTCTAGAGTCACACATCCTATTAATTCTCTTCAATGTAAAGGGAAGAAATTGGAGTGGACAGAGAAGTGCGAGAGGGCCTTTCAGGAACTCAAAAAGGCACTTACTAGCACACCTATCCTTGTAGTGCCAGATCCCTCAGCTGACTTCATGGTTTGCATAGATGCTTCCCTAGAGGGTTTAGGAGCATTCCTTATGTAGGATGGTAGGGCTATAGCTTTTGATTCTAGGAAACTTAGGACTCATGAGCTTAACTACCCTACTCATGACTTGGAGCTTGCAGCAGTAGTGAATGCACTTGTGAGGTGGAGACACTTCCTTTTGGGTTATCATTTTGAGCTTCATTTAGACCATCAAAGCCTTCAGTACATATTCACTCAGCCAAACCTTAATGAATGTTAGAGGAGATGGATGGAGTTCTTGTGCGAGTATGATTTTGACGTCCACTACATTAAAGGGAAAGAAAATGTAGTTGTAAATGCTTTGAGTAGGAGACGTCATGAGGTATACACCATATCTATGGGTACGAATTTGAGAGATCGTATCTTGTAGCAGTTGCCAGAGGATGGATGGTATTTAGAGGTTTGTCAGGTGAGACGATCTCAGGATACTCTAGAAGGGAAATATGTGGATTATTCCTTAGAGTTCCATGGACTATTATGCCATAGAGGGTGCATCTATGTACCTTATTCCGGGGGTTTGTGAGAGTTCATTGTCATGGAGGCTCATAGAGCTCCTTATGCAACACATCTTGGAGTTAAGAAGATGCATACGGACTTGAGATAGTTATATCATTGGCCAGGAATGTGGTAGTTCATTGCTGAGTTAGTAGCCCGATGCCTCGAGTGTCAGAGAGTCAAGGCAGAGCACCACCATCCAGGTGGGTTGCTCTAGTCTCATTCTATACTAGAGCGGAAGTGGGATACTATGTCCATGGATTTCATCATTGGTCTACCTATGTCATCTCATCGCCATGATGCCATCTTGGTGATAGTTGACAAGTTGACCAAAGTGGCCCACTTTTCACCAGTTTGGACTACCTTCACAGCACCAGTGGTAGCATGGGTGTTCTTGCGAGACATTGACAGACTTCATGGTGTTCCATGCAAGATTATTTCTGACAGGGATTCCCGCTTCACTTCTTCCTTTTGGAAGGCATTATAGGCAGCTATGGGCACCAAGCTCAACTTCAGTACAACCTATCATCTAAAAACATATGGTCAGACAGAGAGGGTTAACTAGGTGTTAGAGATATGCTTCACATGTACATCATGGATCATCAGAATAGATGGGAAGAGTACCTTCCCTTAGTGGAGTTTGCCTATAAAAATGGGCATCACACTTCGTTGGGAATGCCACCCTATCAAGCATTATACGGTAGGCCTTGTAGGACACCATTGAGTTGGGACCGCATAGAGGACAAAGTTGCTATTGGTCCTGAGATAGTTCGGGATATAGAGCAGCAGGTGGATTAGATTAGGCAGCATCTTAGAGAGGCACAAGATAGACTTAAGAAGTATGCAGATGCGAAGAGGATAGATTGTAGCTACTTGGTTGGACATAGAGTCTTCTTGAGAGTGTGGTCGCATAAGAGTCCAATCCATTATGGAAAGGGTTCTAAGCTCGCCCCTTGCTTTGTAGGACCATTTGAGATCCTTGAGAGGATAGGACCAGTTGCCTATTGTTTACCATTGCCACCTAGCCTATCACGCATCCACGATGTGTTTCATGTATCAGTTTTGAGGAAGTATATCTATGATGAGTCTCATATTTTAGATTGGCATGCCTTGTAGGTGGAGTTAGACAGTCAGCTAGCTTTGGAGCCCATTCGCATTTTGGCAAGTCGGACACTGGCCCTTCGAGGTCGAGAGCTAGACCAGGTTAGGGTCCAGTGGGATTGCTATGATGAGGTTACAAATTCATGGGAGGTCGCAACACGTATGAGATCACAGTACCCCCATCTTTTTTATGCACTCCAGGAGGAAGTTCATACCTAGAGGGGGAGGGTGTGAGGCCCTACCCCGACTCATTCTAGCATTTCAGTAATTTTCATGTTGAGACTATTATGGATGCTTTATTTTTATGCATTATGGATTTAGAACTTATATGATTCCATGATTTGGATAACTTTGATATATATTGACGTTTCATTTCTATGCATTATAGATATAAAACTCTATAGGATTGTAGAATAGGATAAATTTGAGATGATGTTTGTTATTATTAGATTTGTAGGACCTTACTATGATGATAGAAATAGGATGCATGTCTTATGTATGGATCAAAATTATGAGGATTATGATAATTAGTTATGTGGATTTATTTGGATATTAGATATATCGATTCGTTTAAATGTCAATTGTATGCAGAGTGTTTGATGTGTATTCTTATTCATGTGTTTAATATTATATGAGGTTATTTAGAATTACTAATGTGTAATTGAGATGCGTAGGAAAATTATCCATGTGACCATGGAAACATTATGGAGAACCAAACCTAGACCTATGTATGTTCGTAAAGCCAGGGGTTGTCTATTTGGAGAGACAACACCCTGTGTGTATCGTATTTTATTTATGAAAGTAAATGTTGCATGTGTGTTAAATTGAATTTATTAATTTGTGTAAATCCAACAAGAGACAAATTTCATGTGTAATTTTGTAATGTATTTTATTGTGTCACTTGACACATGTGTTGATTTATGTCTTGATTTTTGACTTGTCTCTTGGAGGGAGTTGTTTCAACCATAGCTTTTTCTAACATTTGAATGTGGTTCTAAATTTTCCTTGGGTAGAGAGTCTTTGGAGTGGTCAACTCAGGTTTGACCCGAAAGTTAACTTCAGATGGGTTTCTAAGGGGTCAAATGGACTCCTAGGGGTAGTTTAAAGGTTTTTCCTAAAGTCCATAAGGTATACCTATGGGTTAGGAGTATTTTTAGGCATGTGTCTACTCCCATGTGACTATTTAGTCACCTCAGAAAGTGAGTTTCCTAAGGTGAGCGAAAATTCAAAATTAGAAGGTGCCATCTAGGCTAGATAACCTTCCTTTTTGATGTGAGATCTTTTTCCCCACTTTCACTTACTTTTTCCTTTTTAGTTTTTAGTAACTGGTGAGGACTCTCACTAAGGTCTTTTTAGGCAAGGATGAGAGACTTTGTGGGAAATCACCCACTCTCTATTTTTGGAGATCATGTAATTTTGAAAAGAATAGTTTTGGGATAGAAATTTGACTAAGTGTAGAAGAAAGGATTGTGGAATTGGGTTGCTCATCCTCAAACTAGTTCTAACAAACCTTTGGGCAGATTGAAGGTTCGTTCATCTTCTCCCTTTCACGTTGTATGTTTATGTTGGAAACATTGTTTGTATGTAAAACTGGTTTTCTTGTATTTTCCTTTGTGAATTTATTATGTGATCTGTCTGTTATTTCTTTTATGCATTTTCTTGTGATTTGGGAGTAACCAAGGCCTTTTACTCTTGGGAGAGTAGGATGGTCTTGTGGGTGGTAGGAGTTTGATAGCCCTTGAGTGAGAGGCTATCATTATGAGAGTGATCTCAAGGGGTGTATATGTGACTCTTGCTGCATGGCTTGGTTTATGCATTTGGGGGTCATAAGGAGAGAAAGTATGGCATGAATGCCTTAAGGGACATAAGGATTTGGGGTTAATGAACTTATGATATATCTTTGCTGCCATGAGATGGCTTTATGATCTACCATTCTTGCAGTCTCCTTAGGGTATTTGGTCCACTACCACCCATGTACAAACATCACATTTTGTGATGAAGTGTAGCCTTGTTTGGGAAAGTGTTTGTTGTATGTTTTTCCCTTGCTTGCTGTGTTTGCCTAAGTGTAACCTGTCTAGGGCTTGGTTCTCCAAGCTCGGGGGTGGCTTCTAGTAAGCCTAGGCTAGGATGTGAGCACTCCATGGTCATAGTCTCATGATCTATTTGCAGGTTGCTCGGAAAGAAAAGGAAAAGACAAGCTAGGAGTTTCTGGATTTACTTGATTTGTAGAAAAAGATTAGGGAACGAGATATTTTATATTTTAGTTGCAGCAATGTAAAAGAAAAGCTATATGTTGTATTTATTTTGAAAAAGAAATGTATTCATTTTAATTAAGGTCCTCATTTAATAGAAATGAGAGACTAGTTGGGGTATCTCACCCATTTGTAATGTTGACTACATTGTATTCTAAATATGCTTTAAAGAAATGTATTATTCTATTAAGCTATTATTGCAAAAATGAAATGTTTATTTTTGGATTAAGTTTCTATAGTTATTGAAATAATATTTGTTTTATGCATGTTATTTCTGAAAATAAAAGTTCAGTTTATTTCTTTATGCATATTAAAATAATGGAAATGAGAGAAAAGTAAGTATATCTATACCCTTTTACAAATTATGGTTAAAAATAATTAATTTGTCTATCTCTAAGGATTATTTCAAATGATTTCTAGTCTAATATAGTTGCTGTTAAAATTTATTAAATTCTGTCACTTTATTTATTTGCAGTAAATAAATCTAGAATTAATAATCCATCTCTAAAGTTAGCAACTAGACTGTCAATAGAAAAAGAAATGCTTTATTGAAATCTGTTAGTTTTGAAAACCCGCTTTAAGAGATTTAATTTTATATATATATATATATATATATATATATATATGTATATATATACATATATATGTATATATATACATATATATGTATATATATACATATATATGTATATATATACATATATATGTATATAAATACATATATATGTATATATATACATATATACATATATACATATACACACACATATATATATGTATATATGTATATGTATATATATATATATATATATATATATATATATATATATATATATATATATATATATATATATATATATATATGTATAAACAGTTTGTTTAAAGTAGACAAAAGTAATTTTTCCCTCTATTTTCATGATGTCCATACTTGGTTAATTTTTGCATAATTTTAAGAAGCAAAGAAAATAGTTTCAAATTATATATACATATATATATATATGTATATATGTATATATGTATATATATAAACAGTTTGTTTAAAGTAGACAAAAGTAATTTTTGCCTCTATTTCCATGATGTCCATACTTGGTTAATTTTTGTATAATTTTAAGAAGTAGAGAAAATAGTTTCAAATTATATATATATATATATATAGTTTAAAATATGAATGTATAAAATTAACTTGAGTTTAATTATTTTATTTAACCATTCATATTTTATATATATGTTATATGAACATTTAAATATGATGTTTTAAATTTAAAATTATTTTGGAGTTTAATCTTTAGGAAGTTTATAATGACTCTGTAAGTTATTCTGGCCATAGGGGATTATTTTTTTAGTTCACCTAAATTTAGGCTTGTCGAGAATAAACTTTATAGGTCAAATTTTATTATGGATTTATTTAGCCCTTTAGTCAAATTTTAGACACATTATAATTATTGTTAAAATAATTTATGGGATTTAAAAAAATCCAATTGCCAGAGTTAATTTAATTAATTCCTACTATAACTAAAAAGATTAATTGAGAGTAATAATATCTCTTGTAAATTAATTTAGGGGTTTTTGCTTAAAGGAATTTATTATTTATTAATCGATGAGATAATAATAATTTTTTTGGAGAGTTAATAATCCGCATTGAATTTAAATTATTTTCGCTTACTTGAGTTAGTGGTTAGAGTTAACTCCAACATAGTTAAGACAAAACTTGTTATTGCGTTTCATATTTGCGAACTTAGTGTTATTAGGACATGTTTTTTTTTTTTAAATTATATCGTTCGTGCCCAAAAGTTTGGGCATGACAATCATCTATCGTCTGATAGTCATTGTTGTTCTGATTTATGACTAGTTGTGAATCTCCGTAGACTTTCAATTCTGTGATTTCCATTTTATGACCATTTTGATGTCTATCACCAATGCCTCATATTCAACAATGTTATTTGTGCATGGAAACACGATCCTATATGATCTCTGTATGGTGTGTCCATTAGGAGTGATGAACAAAATGCCAACACCTGAGCCATGTTGATTGTAGAATCCATCAAAGTATAGGGTCCATTGCTTGGTGGTAAGAGTGAGAACATCCCTATCTGGAAATTCAATCTCTATTGGTTGTTTATTTGGTAATGGTGTATTAGCCAACTGATCTACAATTACTTGTCCTTTGATAGCTCGACGCTCTATGTAGCGGATATCAAATTTATTGAGAATCATTACCCATTTAGCCAATCTGCCTGTGAGAGCTGCTTTGTTGAGCAAGTATTTGAGAGGGTCAATTTTTTCTACTAACTTGATTGTATGAGCTAGCATGTAGTGTCAGAACTTTTGAGAAGCAAATACCATTGTGAGACAAGATTTCTCAATGAATGTATAATTGAGCTCGTATCCATTCAAAGTTCTACTAATGTAATAGATAGCTCTTTCTTTTCCTTCCTGATTTTCTTGTGCTAATAGTGCCCCCAATGATATGTTAGTTATGGTTATGTAGAGAATAGGTGGCTTCCCTGCTATTGGTGGTACCAGAACTGGTGGGTTCATGAGATATTGCTTGATTTGATAGAATGATTCTACACATTTTACTTCCCATCTAGATGGTACATTCTTATGTATCAAATGGTTGAATGATAGACTTTTATCTGCTAGTTGAGTGATTAATTGCCTAATTGACTGGAGCCATCTTTGCAATGATCTGAGTTGACTAATGTTCTTAGGTGGTGGCATTTCCATGATGGCTTGTACCTTTGTGATCTATTGCTGCCATTGATTGGTTTTCAGCAGTAGATCCTTTATATCTTTCATTTTTGCGACTGAGAGACTTGGAACTCGCCTGATTGTAGATGTCATTACTTTGTTCACTGGTAGAGTCTATTTTTGGGTTGACGGTACATAAGTAATGGATATTGGACTCATCATTTGGGAATATTGGTATGTCATGTTTTTTAAGTTCATCCCAGTCTATGAGGTCAGGAAAGATGAGTGGTAAAGAGTCATTGGGTGGGTCAAGTTCAGCTGTTGTTAGTGTTAGGATGGAGGTATCATTGAGGTTGGCTTGGATATTGAATAAGTTAATGATGTTGTCGAGGTCTTCGATGGTATCATCTTCTGTGTAAACTTGCTTGTAATGTCGTTGCTTACTTTCCTTGGCGTCATAGATATTCTGTGGACCACATTCAAGTAATCTAGGCTCGGTGCCTCGTCCTTCTTGAGAAAGGGTTGTATGTGGTGTTCTCAGCAATATTCTCAGTAACGTTGGAACAACTGCCCCATTCATATTCATTGGAATCAGTCTCTAAGGTATTATCCCAGAGTCTTTCAGTGCTGTGAACTGGTATGTTGTAGGGTGAAAACAGGTCCTTGATGATTGAGACCAATCTGACGGTCTTTTCGGATTCCATGTTAGATCCTGCTTCTACTCGTTACATCTACTCATATACTGTCTATCCTCAGGGAGTAATGATGTTGTTCGGGGGTGATTCGTCTTTGTTTGAAATTGGTTCCTGAACATGGTGTACCTTTGCACAAGGTTCTTTTTCTATTTGAATGGCTGACTTCTCTTGATATTTCTCTTTTTCCTGATATTCACGTTCCTTTTAGATTGTTTTTGTTGATTCAAATAATGCCTCCTTCCATGAGTCTTCCTTGTATTTCTTCTTTGCCTTCCATTGAGTTTTTTGATATTTACTTGGTGTCTTCCTTGGTGGTAGAGTGTGTTCATAGCCCAATCCTGTTTTGTATTTACAAAATTGTGAAGGAGGATCTAATGGTTCTGTAACGCCTTCCTGACGCTTGCCGATAGGTCCTTTTCCATTGTATCCCATCTGTTGCATGATTAGGTAGCCCTTTCCATATAGCTATGTTGGTATAGCCATTTCCATAGTAGTTGCTTTGTCTTCTTCTTCATCCTTGTATAGCCAACTAAGGATGTCCTTTTCTTTTGATTCATGTGCCAGTGTGCCTAGTTGGATAAACTTGCCATCAAACTTGGTGATGGGCTGGGTTACTTGATGTGTTGATGTTGTAGGTAGCCCATGAGATTTAGGTGATGTTAGTAAGTTGACTAAACCGAAGGATTCCAAAGAGTACTCCCCCATGCCTTGTTCTTTGATTTTTATCTTCTAATTGAAATCCATAGTTAGAGATTTAGGCTTTTCTTGCGAAAAAATCTGATGCCGAAGAGATTTGTTTTTCTCTGTTATGTGGAACCAAACTGTCTTGAGCTGCCCCCATAGCATTACAATGTTGAAAAGGGTTATGGTCCACTAAAATAGAGATCTCTTGTCCATTGTATGGGAACTTAACACACTGGTGATAAGTTGAAGGTACTCCTTGCATCTCATGTATCCAAGCTTGACCTAATAAGATATTATATGTGAGGTTTATGTCTAAGACTTGGCACATAGTGTCCTTTTGTATTGGTCCCACTTGGATTGGCAACACCACTGTTCCTTTGGATGATCTTTCTTCATCATTATATGCTTTGATAGTGATATTTTTGCGTGGATCAATAGACTCCTCAGAGAAGCCTAATGCACAAATAAGGGTAAGTGCACCAAGATGGTGAACAAAAAGGGGGGTATAAGTGGCCAATTTTTTTTCTTCTAAAAATAGGTAAACCTGAACTTCAAAGAGCTATTTGAAGGTCATGCACTAAAAAATAGGAGTTGAGAAAAGAATAAGAATTGTAGTACTCTGAATCTAGTTTCTAAACTACTATTATTTTTAAAAATTGGATAAGATTAAGAGGGTCAAACCTTTCACGCATGAAAAATTGTTCCTAATTTTTTCAGAAAAATATGACATAGTTGTTTTCGTGCCCTGCACAAAATATATAGTTAGATTTAGTATTTTGAAAATCCCTTTGGTAGGATGATAGGTGAGAGTGATATATAGAAGTTGTGTATTTTTTTGTAATTTTCCATTGAGTATTTTATTTTTTATGATTTTTGGAAGTGACCGCATCTTGAAAATTTGGTACCTGTTCGTGCGCTGGGCATAACTTGTACCAAAATAATCAAAAATGATTTATTTTTTTTTCTAAAAGTGTATATAATCTAGTGTAGAACAATAATATATAATTTATTTTGAATTTGGTCAAGTATATCAAGATTTATTAAAAAATTGGTAGACATATGTCTGTGAGGACTGTCAAGGCACTGATAAAGAAAATTAAAGTTTAATATGCTAATGTTGTCCAAAAATTAATAAATTTATATGGTCAGAAAACTAAGAAGATGTGTGAGATTATGGTGGTAATTTTAGAGATACCCACTTGATCATTTGTAAACTTGATGATGATGAAGTCAAGAAATCATGGTGGAGGATGAAAAAATGTGTAAAGGAACAAAAAAGGGGGGAAAATGGGCTTGCAAGCCTTAGGGTCATTTCCAACACTCTTACTAAGCTAAAAACTGCACAGGTTTTAAAGAACCAAAAGTACTATTTGCAGTTCTAAATAACCCATACGGGTTATGAAGAACTAAAAATATATTTTTTTGTTTCACAAAACCCGTACGGGTTATGAAGACATAATAATGTATGCTTGTAAACTTAGCATTTACTACACATGTTTTAGACATACCTAGATAATATGTGTTTATGTATGTATATATGCATATCTATAGTTATATATACATATATTTATATAGATATATGTATATATGTTTGTATACATGCATGTACCTCTTCTTTTCCTCTCTCTCATCTTACTTTCCCCATTATTGTCTTTGTCTATTTTGAGCCCTAATTATCTTCCTTGAGTTCTATCTCATCTCTCTCCCCCTCACACTTCTCTATTTTTTGATTCTCTTACCCTTTTCTCCTTCTTTTTCTCTCTCTACCTCTTTTCTCTCATCCTCTCCTCCTCCTACTCTCTCTTCTTATCTCTCTCTCTCACACACACATTATCCTATCCTATTCTTACCCTCTCCCCCTTCTCTCTCTTTCTCTCCCACTCCCTCTCCCTCCCCCTTTTGTTATCTTAAATCTCTCTTTCTCTCCCTCTTTCTCTCCTATACTCTTTCTCTCTCTCCCTTTGCCTCTCTTTATCCTATTCTCCACCCTCCCTCTCCCTTCCTCTCTCCCTCTCCCCCTCTCCTTTTCCCAATCTCCCTCTCTCTCCCTCTCCCTTCCTCTATACCTCTCCCCCTCTCCTTTTCCCAATCTCCCTCTCTCCCTCCCCCTCTCCTTCTCTCCCTCTCTCCCTCTCTTTCCCTCACTCTCTCCCCCTTTCATTTTCCCAATCTCCCTCTCTCTCCCCTCCCTCCTTCTCTCCCTCTCCCTCCCTCTCTCCCTCTCCCCCTCTCCTTTCCCCAATCTCCCTCTCTCCCTCCCACTCTCCTTCTCTCCCTCTCTCCCTCTCCCCCTCTCCTTTCCCAAATCTCTCCTATTCCCAATCTCCCTCTCTCTCCCTCTCCCTCCCCCTCTCCTTTTCCTAATCTTTCTCTCTCACTCTCCCCCTCTCCCTCCCCCTCTCCTTCTCTCCCTCTCTCCCTCTCCCCCTCTCCTTTTCCCAATCTCCCTCTCTCTCTCTCTCCCCCTCTCCTTTCCCCAATATCCCTCTCTCCCTCCCCCTCTCCTTCTCTCCCTCTCTCCCTCTCCTTTTCTAAATATACCTCTCTCTCCCTCTCCCTCTCCCTTCCTCTCTCCCTATCCCCCTCTCCTTTTCCCTCCCTCTCCCTCCCTCCATCTCCCCCTCTCCTTTTCCCAATCTCGCTTTCTCTCCCTCTCCCCCTCTCCTTTCCCCAATCTCCCTCTCTCTCCACCTCCCTCTCCCCCTCTCCTTTTCCCAATCTCACTCTCTCCCTCTCCATCCCTCTCCATCCCTCTCTCCCTCTCTCCCTCTCCCTCCCTCTCCCCTCTCCCCCACTCCTTTTCCCAGTCTCCCTCTCTCTCCCTCTCCCCCTCTCCTTTCCCCAATCTCCCTCTCTCCCTCCCCCTCTCCTTCTCTCCCTCTCTCCCTCTCCCCCTCTCCTTTCCCCAATCTCTCCTTTTCCCAATCTTCCTCTCTCTCCCTCTCCCCCTCTCCTTTCCCCAATCTCCCTCTCTCCCTCACCCTCTTTTTATCTCACTCTCTCCCTCTCCTTTTCCCAACCTCCCTCTCTCTCTCCCCCTCTCCTTTTTCCAATCTCCCTCTCTCTCCCCTCCCTCTCTCTCTCCCTCTCCCTCCCTCTCTCCCTCTCTCTCCATCTCCCCCCTCCCCTTTCCCCAATCTCCCTCTCTCCCTCCCCCTCTCCTTCTCTCCCTCTCTCTCTCTCCTTTTCCCAATATCCCTCTCCCTCCCTCTCTCTCCCTCTCTCCTTTTCCCAATCTCCCTCCCTCTCTTCCCTCCCTCCCTCTCTCCCTCTCTCCCTCTCCTTTTCCCAATCTCCCTCTCTCTCTCTCTCTCCCTCTCCTTTCCTAATATCCCTCTCTCTCCCTCTCCCCCTCTCCTTTTCCCAATCTCCCTCTGTCTCCCTCTCTCTCTCCCCCTCTCCTTTTCCCAATCTCACTCTCTCTTCCTTCCCGCCCTCCCTCCCTCTCCCTCCATCTCTCCCTCTCCCCTCTCATTTTCCCAATCTCTCTCTCTCCCTCTCCCCCTTTCCTTTCCCCAATCTCCCTCTCTCCCTCCCCCTCTCCTTCTCTCCCTGTCTCCCTCTCCTTTTCCCAATCTCCCTCTCTCTCCCTCTCCCTCTCCCTTCCTCTCTCCCTCTCCCCCTCTCCTTTTCCCTCCCTCCCTCGCCCTCCCCCTCTCTCAATCTCCCTCCCTCTCTCCCTCTCCCCCTCTCCTTTTCCTAGTTCTACATAGCCCGTACGGGTTATGTAGAACTAAGGCCAGAACTTCTAGTTCTACATAACCCATACGGGTTATGAGAAATTGTGAACATTGACATATAAGGTTTCCATAACCCATACAGGTTATGGGGAAATCTTTATATATTTTAGTCCCAATAGCCTAAAAACTAGCATTGCAAGTTGTTTGAAGGCCCTACTGCTTTTGCACGTGATTTTCTGGGATAGTAACAGTCAGGTTTTCATATTCTTTTATCACTTTTGCTTTGGAATGATTGATTTTTAAGTTATTTTATAATTGTTACTTTAGATAATAACAAAATCACGATCATTTGTTATTTTTTTCCTTTGATTATAATTTATTTGTCTTGTATTTTTTTTTTTTGAAGTTATTTTATTATTGTTACTTTAGATTATAACAAAATGATGATTATTTGTTGTTTTTTTACTATTTGATTGTGGATTGTCATCATGATGTTATGTGTAGGACAATGAGAAAGAATAAGAGAGGAACAAATGAATAAAGAGAGGTAGCAAAGGAAAGACAAAGGGAGCATATGAAGAGATTACGTGAAGGTACGTCATCTAATGCACCTAATGAAAGTGATGAACATTCAACAATTGAAATTGATATGATTAATGCACCAAATCAAAATGATCAACATACACCAATTCAAATACATATGATGAATGCACCTAATGAATGCAATGAACATACACCATTTGAAAATGATTCAGTGAATGCACATATTAATGAAATTGAAGAAGATATACCATTTGAATTTGATGTGATCAATTCACATAATGCACCTAATGAAAATGAAGAACATGCACCAATATTAACACCTCTTAGAATAATTCATAGAAAACCAAAGTTCCTAATAGATATTGATGAAAATATTGTGAAGCCATTGCATGATAAAATTTTTGAAAGAACTTGTAGAAGAATGGTTAGAAGAATTTGGAATAACTATTTTGAAAACTTAAATCAAAGTGGAAGATGCTAATTAGTTGTTGAAATGATTAAAAATCTGAAATTTAGAGAGACAATGAAAATTTTGGGGTTAAGAACATCCGAAAATAATAGTGAAAGAACCATTGTGAGAAATCTTTTTGATGCATACCAAGCCATTGGTTCGAAATCATGCACTAAAGATGCTAATGTTACTCGTCATGTCCTCACATCAACCATAATGGGAAAGGAAATGAAAAAATCTCATTTAATAAGCCAAACAAGCAAGTCATTAAGGATAAGTAGAACCACATTACATTATGCCTTAGAGAGGCAAGAGAAAATCGAGGATCCTAACAATAATTCTCTTTGGGCATTCTCAGGTAGACTCCCACACAAGGACAAGGTTGTTGTTGATGCACTAAGAACGTTAATTGAGAGATATTGGCATGACAACACAAGGGTTTCACCCAACCAAAGAGATGTTGTTAGAAGGCGAATTGGAATTAGTAATTGTGAGCCACATCCAAAACACTATTTAGATACAACTCAAACACAATTTTATGAAAGGTTTCTTCAAAGCTTTCCTCAAATTAAAATTAGTCAAAGATTTTTTGAGATGACAGAACCATTTTATGTTAAGATTAATCATGCACGTACTACATGTTGTTGTAGGGTCCATGTTCAATTTTCCATGCATTATGATATTTATCGCTATATATGTTGTACATTGCACACTAACAATGTTTTGTAGGAATGTGGTCTACAAGCACCTCCTAAGTCACCAAGAGAATTTATTTCATGTGTACTATGTAGACTTGATGACAGGTGCATTTATTATAAGATGGTGTGTTTGAGATGTTTTTGTCCTACATGTGGCAGTTTGCAATAGTTGCATAGATGCCTACATCTCGATAGCACATATGAAATTGGTAAGGAACTAGTTTCTATTGGAAAATATAAGTCAGTCACATATGGTGTTAAAGATGGAAAATAATTAAAGAGGTGTGAGTTAGTGAAAAGGGATATATGTGTAGCTGATTTTATGAAGATGTTTCAAGAGAAACTAGTATATGAGTACATAGGTCACACACATAGAGCTAGGTGGTTAGATGAGCAATTCAAGTTGTGTAAGGACACTTTCCCCCTCAGCACTATTGTCTCTGTCATTGATTTTGCTGATAATTATACACTAAAGCTGCAAAATGAAGTACAATCTATGTATTACCACTCTAAAAAAGTTACAATTTTTGTCCACATAGCATTCATGCATGCACATGATAGCACCGAGGAGGACAAAAAGGTTATAAGAGAATATCACTTCTATATCAGTGATGATCGTACTCATTCCTCAGAGTTTGTGCAAGGATGCTTTACAGTCTTCTATGACAGTTTAAGGGAAAGAGATATAAGATACAACCAACACTTAATATGGTCGGATAATTGTACCGCACAACTCAAGAATGCAAGGATATTCTACTGGTTGACTAGGATGCATGTGACAAGTGGTGTGCAATATTTTTGGAATCTCATTAAGGCAAGGCATGGAAAGAGAGAGCATGTGTGAAAAGAGCTCTTACCAGAGAGGAATTGAAGTACGAATGTGGTGCAATGTTAATAGATGCAAAACCAATTGTGCAATTGTGTAGCTCTACGATGGGACTAGGTAATGCAGATAAGTCTATGGTTTCTAGATACTTTTGGTTAATAAGTGAATCTAACATTGAAAATTATCTAGATTGTTGTACACTTACTAGATCAAGTGACATGCATTCATTTAGAAGTTCAAATGCAACATCACTAGTTATTTATACTAGACATATTGCATGCTTTTTCTCTTCATGTATGCATTTTTTGTGGGATGAATGTGAATCAAAAGAGTGGGTTGACCAATGGTATTGTAGATCTTTGCAAACCCTAGATACATATCAACTTCTTAGAGCACTACAAATGAACCGGATTGAAGCATCAATGGATTTTGACCATGTATCAAACATAGTTGAACCAGGTAAAGGGTTGCAATTTGCTACAATTTTAAGTTGAACTAGGTAAAGGGTTGAAAGTTTCCCAAAACTGAGATAGGATTTTGTAGGCAGTGACAAAATGACCCCATAGGTTCAAACGGATCATCCATAAGTGCCACGGTTTCCGAGTTAGCTTACATCAAAGTTTGACCATTTTTTCACTTTGAGCACTCAAGGGAAAACATCGCTATGAGGTGGCTCGTAACTCAAACATCTTGGAGAGAGAGACAAGGGAACACCTAGCATGAAACCAACCACTCGGATGCACTCGTACTGACGGTTCATTCCCACGACAAGTAGAACGAAAGATGCACTATTTTGCCACCTCTCACTGATGGTTTTTGACAGTTTTTGATGCGACAGAAAAAATCTCCACAAGAAAACAGAGTCAAGTTGCGTGAAAATGACATAGGATTTTGTAGGCAGTGACAACATGACCCCATAGGATCACACGGATAGTCCATAAGTGCCACGATCTCCGAGTTACACTACATCAAAGTTTGACCATTTTTTTTGCTTTGAGAGCTCAAGGGAAAACGTCGCTACGAGGTGGCTCGTAATGATCAGACATCTTGGAGAGAAAGACAAGGGAACACCTAGCATAAAACTAGCCACTCGGATGCACTCACATTGACGATTCGTTCCCACGACAAGAAGAATGAAAGATGCACTATTTTGCCACCTCTCACTGACGGTTTTTGAGAGTTTTTGATGCGATAGAAAAAATCTCACCACAAGAAAATGGAATCAAGCTGCCCAAAACCAAGATAGGATTTTTTAGACAGTGACAACACAACCCCATAGGTTCAAACAGATCATCCATAAGTGCCACAGTCTCCAAGTTATGGGATGTCAAAGTTTGACCATTTTCCTACTTTGAGCGCTCAAGGGAAAATGTCGCTAGGAGGTGGATCGTAACGATAAGAAATCTTGGGGAGTGAGACAAGGGAACACCTAGCATAAACCCAACCACCTGGATGCACTCACACTAATGGTTTATTCCCACGACAAGCAGAACAAAAGATGCACTATTTTGCCACCTCTCGCTAACAATTTTTGACGGTTTTTAATGCGATAGAAAAAAATCTCACCACAAGAAAACAGAATCGAGTTGACCAAAACCGAGATAGAATTTTTTAGTTAGCAACAACACAACCCCATTGGTTGAAATGGATCATCCATAAGTGCCATGGTCTCCGATTTATGGGACGTCAAAGTTTGACCCTTTTTTCCACTTCGAGAGCTCAAGGGAAAACGTCACTACGAGGTGGCTCGTAACGATCGGATGTCTTGGGGAGCAAGAAAAGGGCACACCTAGCATAAACCTGACTACCTGGATGTGCTCGCACTGACGGTTCATTCCCATGACAAGCAGAACGAAAGATGCACTATTTTTCCACCTCTCACTGACAGTTTTTGACGGTTTTTGATGCGATAGAAAAAATCTAACCACAAGAAAATGGAATTAAGTTGCCCGAAACCTAGAGAGAATTTTTAAGGAAGTGACAAAATGACCCCATTGGTTCACATAGATCATCCATAAGTGCTTCAACTCTTCTTTTATAGGTGATTTGGATGAATATGTGTGTCTCTTACCCTAAGGTCGACTTGTTATGGAATAAAATTTAAAAGAAAACCTTACCTAAGCCGACTCATCCTTAGATAAATTTCAAATCTTCTTTGTGTGCTCAAATCTTGTCTTAATTGGTTCTTGAAATGATGAACTTCACTCCATAAGCATGAGTTTATGAAATAATAACTTCACTTCAATCTCTTCATGCACGAAGGACTCAAAGCAAATTCACTTAATCAAAATACACAATATCAACATTACCGGTATCAGTACTTGGGTATACACAATATGAGAAATAGATAGTTTAAAAGTATACACCATATGAGTTACAAGTAATGAACAAATTGGATCACATTTCAAGACATATGCACAACTAACAAATTTGATCACATTTCAATAGAAAATAACTAAGTTTCAGGAATATCATGTTTCATATATATCAATGAACAAATTGGATGGAATATTAAGTTTCATATATATCAAAATGAACAATAATCGTGTACATATATCAAAAAATGGCATAGATGCCAAATCAATAATAGTTATAAAAATGTGGCATGTGCCATGTTTGTCAAAGTCGATATATACATATACAAATGTCGAATATATAAAAAATTGGTCCTTCAATGACCACAACTATAACTATATGTCTCTATCGGTATCTATGACTGTGGTGGATCATCAAAATCGAGCCTCTTCAAAGCAGTACATGGCTCTGTAGGTGGTTGCACAAGGATAATTCAAATGTTGAATCAGATATATTTTCTCAATATAACATCAAAATAACTATATACTGAACTCTAAATTGTTTGAAGTTGAAATGTTGATTACCTCATCTCTATCTTCTGCAATTCGGTGAGGCTGAGGATCCATGGGATGTCTTCAAGAAAGCTATAACTGGTAGAACAACATTAATACATGTTAATGACATATATGTCAAATAACACATAATAACTAAAAATGAATAGACTAAAAAACTAAAGCATACCGGAGCCTCAGATGGATGTGCTGTGGTCGTAGGAGGCAAAGTCACAGATGAATCAGTTACGACCATTTCCTATATCCATGGTAAGTGATCCAAAAGGAGTTAATTAGATGGTTTCAACTCCGTTGTGCACTTAGTGAAAAGGAGTTGATCTAAGATAGACATACCTTTTGTCTTGGTCGTGCTAGATCCCATAATATACGTGTAGGACTTCTACTGAACTAGAAAGGTAGAATAATAGTAGGAAGTTTGGAAGGGTCTTGTAATAGTTTAAAGACAATCATACAAGTTAATAACCCAAATTTGTTGAAAAAATAGATAAAATAAATATTTTTAGCATATGTAGAAAAAATGCACACCGAAGCCTCGTAAGTTCTCCTGTAACCTTAGGAGGCCTAGTCGAATCTGATGCAACTATTACCATTTCTTGTATGAAAAATGATAACATATGATATAGACATAAAAGGATTTAGTTATTTTGAACAAGTAAGAATACAATCCAAAGTGAATATGAAGATATCACCTCTTCCCTCTGCTGAACCTCATCGACATCAGGTGCATTCATTAATTTTGTAAACCCCATATGTTTCTGTATATAGAACAAATAAATTAAGTGCATTTATCAATATCTACATATACATGTTTAATCATAATACATTTCAACAATTGAATTTAAATTGTAGTGAATTACCTTCTATCATTTGGGTGTCCGAGAGGATATATTTTTCTGCCTTAGAGTGCTAGCGGATGGATTTCTCACATGAGATGTCCTCGAGGCAGATGGGGTAAACTAATGGAAAAAAATTAACATAAGGGAAAAAAGCATGTATCTAATATATCACTTAAGTAAAAAATATAGAAATCTAAATGGTACCGCATAGCTATCTTGGCCAAAGTCAATGGATGAAAGCATGATATCATCAAGTTAGGACATCTCAGCCACTGATAAGCCCTACAAAATATCAAGTAATGATACATATAATTAACAAAATATATTTTGAATCCAATGTATTATTATATTTTTAACAAATTTACAAATCTTTACCTCTGGTGGTGAAACTACTCGTGACCGTGGAGTCGACTGAATAGTATGTGGTGTACTCCCACCACCTATTGCACACTGCAATGCATTTTATTTATATGTCTCTATAAATTTTTCTAAAAATAAAAATTCATTTTTTTTAATAGGATTTAGTCACTTAATTGATAACATGTCATAAACAGAATTAAACACACCTGTGTCTGATAGAGAGCATACAACATATTGAGCAGTTCATCGGTGAGGGCCACATCCTCTGCAGTGGAAGCATGGCATCTAGTCCCACAACATGTACACAAATGAGATGTCCCATCATCCTCATCTGCATCAGTGTCTACACCATAACATACACCCTGGCGGTGGGGCATATATGCTGAATGGGTTGGCTCATGCCAAATGATGCATGAGGTGCTACTGATGAAGGAGGTGTCACTGATGAAGGAGGTTCTGTAGGTGCTGGTACATCCTCTGCTCCGACCAGCTGTGTGCCATGCTAAACAATGATATCAGTCAATGATGCAGCTTCCTGAAGAGTGTAATTCCATAGATTCCTTCAAGGATATAGAGACATTGACATGAACCATGGGTTTAGGAGCTGTACGCCTCCTATGTTATGGATCTAGCACCCTATGGGCCCTAGAACTATCCTGCACAGATCCTCTCCCTCTACCTTGAAATTGTCGGATGTCAAAGTAATTTGACTTCTTGCCGAGGATAAACTCATAATACAACTTTCTCAAAAAATATAGAGGCACCTCCCAATTATTACAAGGTGGTTGGTCAAAGACCATATACCACCTATCCCAAAAAGCTTATTTCAACCTAGCATGAACATACTAATGTATAGGAAACCGATTCATATTTAGTTCTAGGTTGTTACTGGTAACATGATCGGTGAAAAGAGCACATATGTCATCTTTAAGTATGCCCTTTTTCTTCACTTGATCATATGACAACCCATCCGCATAAAATGTTTGACATCTATCCCTCCATGAACCCCATTTCATAACCTCACTAGATACCTCATTTGCACTATTAGCCATTGTTTCTAGTGTTTTGGCAAGGGTTGAGTGGTGCTCAAGCCTAGAGGTCCTCAACCTATTCACCAATATAGAAATTTGGGCACTATTTTGTGTAAGGCGATTGATGAGATCTTCTTGTGTGGCATCTACATGATCTAATAGAGGACATGGAGGGTTTTGGGGTGGTGGTGGTTGTTGAGGAGCAACATTTTTAGGATTTTGAGGGTTTTCTTGTTGCTCTTGTGCAATGTTAATAGGGCTTTCTTGTGTTGCTTGTGCAGGAGGAGGTCTTTGTTGTCTATTTTGTTTTTGGGGATTGCTTGAAGAATATGACATCAAATTAATAAAAAACAAAACTTAAATCAATTAAAAAACCCTAATTTAATTAAAATTCAAATAAAAATAATCAAACAAATCAAATCTTACCTGTTCGACTGGGTGCCATTGTCAAAAATTGCTCTCGATGATGGGAAAATAAAAAATTGTTGCAAACCTGTGCGGGTTCAATGCTGTTTTGGCTTTTCCTTGCTACTGTTCCATGGGTTTTGGTGTTGAAAATGGCCAAAACCTGTGGCCTACACAAAATAAATATGTTTCTCAAAACTGTACCAAGCCTAACACATTTTTGAAATTTTAGAACCCGCACGAGTTATGAATTTTTTTATTTTTTTTGGCATGTGGCCACTTTTCTGTTCACCATCTTGGTGCACTTACCCATACGTTTTAAGATACATATATTGAGTCCAGCTCCTCCATCTATTAATACTGTTTTGACTGGATGCTTGTATACCAAGACTTCAATGTGGATTGGAGTATTGTGTGGATGGATCAATGAAATATTATCATGCTCAAAAAAGGTGAGATTATGAGGCCCGATCATGTGAGCCACCATGGCTTGGAATTTATCAGTATCAAGATCCTGAGGTACATTTGTTTCTAATAGTTCTTGTTCCAAGATGTCTGTGTTTTGGTGAAAGTTTCAGTAACTCAAGTATATATATTTGAGTAGGAGTTTTGCGTAGTTGACTGCCAGATCATATTGAATTTTGGGTATGGTGTTTGCTGCTGATGTATGTCCCTTCAAGATATATTTTTGAGCTTTGGTGGTTACATTGATTGATTCATTTTCACACTTGTCGTTGATTGTAATAACATTTACTTGGTTATCATTAGTTGATATATGATTGATGGTGTTATTATATATGTGATTGATACGAGCTCCCCGTGTATCATTTGAGGTGGAAGCTCCGTCCTTGTTGTAGTTTGGAAGAGGATTCTTGAAGGATCACTGGTCACCATTTGTCTTGAGACCATCGATTGTTAAATCGACCCTATCAATCATGTCTTGAATAATGTTCTTCAGTCTCATGCAATAATTTGTTTGATGTCCTTTGTTTCGGTGAAAATCATAAAAGTGTGAGTCATTCCACCAAGGTGGTTTGACCTGTGGTTCAAAGTTGTTGATTGTTGGTAAGGATATAATTTTGTTTGCCAGTACCTCTCTGAATGCGAACTCCATGATTTCCCTAATGGTGTGTAATTTCATTTAGGATAATTGTTGGTGTTACCTCATGAGTTTTTATTTGGTCCTTGATTGGTGTTATTGTTTTGGGTATTGTTGGTATTGTTTGTGTTGAGAGTATCTTGATTGGTATTGGGTGCATAAGTGTTAGTGCCTTGGTTAGCACTCTTCTGATTCTTGGTAGCCTAAGGATTGCCTGATAAATCCAACACTGGTTGTTTGGATTTCGCATCATTAGCATCATTTCCTCCTTCATTTCCAATGTTTTGTTTCTGGTCCAGAACCTGGATTTGTCTAAGTTATTGTTGTTTTGGTTATAGTTGGATGAATTTGTTCCTTCTTTGAATAATTTCAATGTTCCTTTCTTAACACATGCCTCCTCTACTTGGATGCCATTCTCAATCAATTTGGTAAAAGAGGGTATGCATTGGAGTTTGAGTATGTAACTCATCTTGCTATTCAAGTTGTCTATGAAAATTTCCATCTTTTCATTTTCAGGCACATCTCAAGGATATCTCGAAACCATTCATCGCCAACATTGAAGGAATACCATGAATGTTTCGTTGTTCTTTTGTTTGGTATTGCAAACATCTAGCATGGTGATGGCATGTTGAATGTTGTAGGAATATTGAGTGATAAATTTGTTGACTAATTCATCGAAGGATCTAACTGGAGGTGTGATTTTGGATAGCCATTCCATTGTTTTCCCTCCCAAGCTTCTTGGGAATAATCTCATCAAATAAGTGTCATCATGGGAAAATTATAGGCTCATGGTACAAAATTCCTGAACATGATCACGTGGATCACTTTTCCCATCATACTTGTAAAATTTGGGGGAAAGGCACCATTTTTAACCTTTTGTCAAAAGGATAAGGACAAATTTCATTCAAGGAATACCATACTATTGATCCTTGTTGCATGTCTTTCATTTGCTTTTGCAGTATTTGCATTTTTTATGTGAGAGCAACCAAGGGTACATTTGTTTGTTGAGGGAAGAGTTCTTTCTTCTCATGGTTTCAAGCTTGGAATGGCGTGTGTAATGGTATGGTTTCCTCAGGGATGTTTTGCTCAGGTATGTTTTGCTCAGGAATATTTTTCTCAAGGTCACCTGGGTCTTCTTCTCTTTGTTGTTCTTGATAAGTATAGAGTCGAGACCTTGTTCTAAAAGTATTTGAATCAAAGTCTTCTGGAATCCTAACACCTTTTCTTGCGAGTATGAGTAGATATTTTTCTTTGTCAGCCTCTATGAGTCTTTCCATGAGTCTTTGGAATGAGCCACTTTCTTGGCATTCTTGAAGGAGTTCTTCAGCGATCTCCGTGTCTTCTAGATTGGGATAGTCAAAGGGATTTGATAATCTTTACCCCATACTGGATTCTGGTTGTGTTTCTCTTTGTTTGTTTAATTGAGAGCGAGTGATAGTGGGCATCTAATAGAAACTTTCTATGATGAAGGGAACAAATTCTTCTTTTGTGTCTTGTTCAGGTGTTGGTGGCTCTACTTGAGGTATGTTGTAGGTGATGCAAACTTCTGGGAAGAAAGACAAGTTGATTTTTCCTCCGCCATTCAAGCATTGGTTGAATGCTTCTTTTTGACAAAATGTTCTACTCCTCAATGGTTCTTTGTCAAATTCATTTGTTTTGTCTTGAAGATACAAGTGCATATGACGGAGGAATGTTCGATGAGATTTGAAGAGTTGGTGATTGATATATAAAAATCTATTCTGTTTGGCAAGTTTCAGAGAACTGGGTTGTTGTTTCCTCAACTTAGTGTTATGATAAATACTCTTTCTTCTCAGAATATGAGGATTAGTCATGCACAAGTGATAAATGGTTTCCTTTGATTTGTTTTGGATTTAGATATATTGTTTGAAAACTTTAAGTTTTACTTTCATCAAATGTAGGTTTAGATGCCCCCTCATGACAAAGCGCATCAAATGTTATGGAATAAGAGCTTTCCCAATATGGAAACTTGATTTGACAACTTGGAGTTTTAAACAAGTATGTTTTGGGGTAAACATCCATTTGTTTGAAGGACCTTTTGATGCGTGTGACGGTGTTACCTGATTCTGATAGGAGAGATGTGTTTTATCTTTTGACTAGATTTTGGTTTTTGACAACTTCGTTTTAAGGAGAACTTACTTCTAGAGTACTTTTGATACTCTGATTTTGATTTTTTGCTTGATGGAGTCCAAGTGAGGAAAAAGGGCTTCCTAAACTATTTTTAGAACTTTCAAAAAATGTTTATGTTTTTCTCTCTCTTTTCTCAGTTTCGGCTATGCACTAAGCCAAAAACCCAATGCACTACTGAATGGTTTCAACATGCTAGAGAATGATCTCTACACGGTAAGGTTCCCTTCTGATGCGCTAACTTGGATTGTTTGAGTTTGGTTTGGTTTAAAAACTTATGCATTAATATATTCTATTAATATGCTAACTGCTGATCTCAACGCGCGAGTGTTAGGTTTCAATGTCCTAAGCTATTGCTTCAATGTGCTAGGCTATTTTTTGAAAGTGCTAAGGTTTGAACTGCTAATTTTAGGATTGATCATATGCTAAAGTTAAAAATTGATGCGCTACGAGGAAGCTTACATGCTCTAAAATATGGTTCCAAAGCGCTAAGATGTTTCTCTTACATGCTAAACTGTCCTTGTAGTTTGACTTGGTAGTTTTTCTGTGATTTTTGAATTTTGCTTCAATGATGATGGATGATTTTCTGAAGTATAACATGAAAACACAACACAAAAGAAATAACCATTTTTCCTAGTCTAAACAATGAGTTTATGTTCTGCAAGGATGTGTTCAAATCCTCAATGTTTCAACAGGTTTTGATACAAATAAAATAATTCAATCAAACTCTTTATTCAAGGGTCATTGATAATAAATACCATAGCTCACTAGTCTCGATACTCCGTCAGCTCAAACAGCCTTGTCACCCCCTAGGGGGCACCCATTTTTTTGCCTTTTTCTAGAAATTAACTCAAAGTGAATTTCTCCACAATTGAGTAGTTATCTTGGGAGATATATGGTGAGTAATCTTGGGGGTGGATTCTCCCCCATCCTTGCACTATGATACTGCAAATGTTTGGATACTGACTCAGCTCAAGGTTTCTAATTTTAAAGTTTGTAATCAGGCTTCTTGTTCAGCTGTCAGTGATAAACTCCCTTAGGAGGCTTCCCAACCTTTAGAACAAAGGATTTACGTATCGTATAGATATTGGGGGAAGGCTAATCATTGCGTGCAACCGTTGAAAAGGACTTTCGCCACTTTCCACTTTTTATTATAGTGCGTTGGAACACTTGGCTTCAAAGTCATTCCCCACTTAGGTCATTCCCCTCACACCGGCCAAAGAATGCCTTTAAGAGTTTGTTGACTCCTTGGGAGGGTAGACCTGCTAAAGGATTTAATGCTATAAACACTGAAAGCGTAAGAGTAGTTTGGCTTTTTGATCACCCAGTTAAGGGGAGAGCATATACCTTCCACTTTCGAAGCGAAGTACACAAGTGTTCTTTTTAGTCTTTTATCACAATGATTTGCTAAAATCTATATGGAGATATTGCTCCATGAAAACATGGTGTTTATTTTATTTCCTCAAATCAGTGATTTGTCTATTCTAGTAAAGAAACCTAGTCAACAAAGCAAAACTTTGATTGTTGGTCAACAAAAGAAATTGACTAAAGGGGAAGATCTTCCCTCTTTAACTTTGAATGAATTTGGACAAGTGGCTTTCACCTTGCAAAAATTTAAAAGTTGATCCTTTTATACACCAAAGGATGGTGAGGTTCTTTTTAAAGCTCTTTTTACAAAATGAAAATTTATTTGTTCTTTTTAGAAACCCAAATGAAAGTTTTCTCCTAGGAAAGCAATAAATATTTTGGTTTGTGGTTCTTTTTAGGTACCCAAATAAGGTGTGAGTTGAATTTTTAGCTTTAAACAAGAAATGAAAGAAAATAATTTTTTTAACTAACTTAGCTAAGTTAGTAAAAAATTCCAATTACTTTAAATCTAGCTTAAATAAAAATAAGCTCCAAACCTGAAATTAAACCATTAGTAACCTGCAAAACAAACAATTAATCAGTTAGCCAAAGAATGGTTTTGTGGACTTCCACAAGTCTAACTCTTGAAGTCTTTGTTATAAATTATTTCTTGCCCTCTGTCTGTAATGTGCTATAGAATACACTATATGTGCTACAGAATGCCCTAGATGCGCTATCAGACAGACCCAACGCGCTAAGTTGTTTTTCAAATGCGCTGGACTATTAAGTTCCCGCGTCAAAATCTACAGGAAAGACTTAAAAACTCTATGCACTAAGTAAGGGTTCCTACAAGCTAAAATATGAGTCTAATGCACTGAACAGTATACCAGATGTGCTGGAATATTAACCGGATGTGCTAAAACAAGTTCTCTATGCGTCGATTCTCATTTCCTACGTACCTGCAAAGTTGGTCATATTCAAAAACTGATTTGATTAATGGGGTTATGCCCCATGGTGGGTGCCAAAAATGTATTCGGGAAAAGTGGTTCAATGAAACTTAAATTGTGAAAATATTCAAAGACTTGCCCACACACCCATGAGACTCTTGGTGCAAGTTATGGAGCTAGGAGGAATATCTCAACTTCCCAAGGAGTGTTCCATAGTTCTCTATCTCACAAGGTCCCTCAAGCCAATGCCTTTTCTCTCAGATCATTGAGAAAAGTGACATAGGGATGGAAAATCCAAGAATGAGGGATACTTTAGATTAAGTTTAACATAAATGCATCCTATTTATACATGATTTTAACAAATGAGTTAAACTAGATGATAAGATGACAAAGTTAGTAACAATGCTATCCTAACATGATATGCCTAGAGTTAGCATGTGTTAACATGCTATCCTAAGATGACAAATGATTTTAGTAAATATGTTGGCCCACTTATACAGGGACTTGCATCAGGTGGTTTACTTGGGATACAATAGTCTATCCGTTGGGGTTATGCTGCTACAGGTATGGGCGTGGGAGCATATTCCCGCAGCGAGGCCACTTGCAGACAGAGAGAGGCCTGTTGGATGTGCTTATGCCTATGGATATAGAAGGATAGTATGCCTATGGATGCCAGAAATGTATGTGGGAAAAGCGGTTCAATGAAACTTAAATTATAAAAATATTCAAAGAATTTCCCACACACCCATGAGACTCTTGGTGCAAGTTATGGAGCTATGAGGAATAGCTCAACTTCCCAAGGAGTGTTCCATAGTTCTCTATCTCACAAGGTCCCTCAAGCTAATGCATTTGCTCTTAGATCATTCAGCAAAGTGACTTAGGAATGGCAAATGCAAGAATGAGGGATGCTTTAGATTAAGTTTAACATAAATGCATCCTATTTATGCATGATTTTAACAAATGAGTTAAACTAGATGATAAGATGACAAAGTTAGTAACAATGATATCCTAACATGATATGCCTAGAGTTAACATGAGTTAACATGCTATCCTAAGATGACAAATGATTTTAGAAGTATTCCTGCAATGAGGCCACTTGTAGACAGAGACATGCCTGTTGGATGCGCTTATGCCTATGGATACAGAGGGATAGTATTCCTATGGATGCCAGAAATGTATGTGGGAAAAGTGGTTCAATGAAACTTAAATTGTAAAAATATTCAAGGACTTTCCCACACACCCATGAGACTCTTGGTGCAAGTTATGGAGCTATGAGGAATAGTGAAACTTCCCAAGGAGTGTTCCATAGTTCTCTATCTCACAAGGTCCCTGAAGCCAATGCCTTTTCTCTCAGATCATTGAGAAAAGTGACTTAGGGATGGCAAATGAAAGAATGAGGGATGCTTTAGATTAAGTTTAACATAAATGCATCCTATTTATGCATGATTTTAACAAATGAGTTAAACTAGATGATAAGATGACAAAGTTAGTAACAATGATATCCTAACATGATATGCCTAGAGTTAACATGAGTTAACATGCTATCCTAAGATGAAAAATGATTTTAGCAGTATTCCTGCATCGAGGCCACTTGTAGACAGAGACATGCCTGTTGGATGCACTTATGCCTTTGGATACAGAGGGATAGTATGCCTATGGATGCCAGAAATGTATGTGGGAAAAGCGGTTCAATGAAACTTAAATTGTGAAAATATTCAAAGACTTGCCCACACACCCATGAGACCCTTGGTGCAAGTTATGGAGCTATGAGGAATAGCTCAACTTCCCAAGGAATGTTCCATAGTTCTCTATCTCACAAGGTCCCTCAAGCCAATGCCTTTGCTCTCAGATCATTGAGCAAAGTGACTTAGGGATGGAAAATGAAAGAATGAGGGATGCTTTAGATTAAGTTTAACATAAATGCATCCTATTTATGCATGATTTTAACAAATGAGTTAAACTAGATGATAAAATGACAAAGTTAGTAACAATGATATCCTAACATGATATACTAGTTATATGATTTAAGCTAAGATAATAGAAATGCTCTAAAATGTTTATTAGATTTATTCCTATTACAAAGAGAGGCTAACTGCTTGCTAAAATTGAGTATAAGTATAATTCTAAAGACTTGGATCATAAAATGATGGGATGAGGGCTCTATTTATAGAGGAAAAAGGGTAATGGATGGTCAAGATTGAAGGATCTAATCAAGGGCCATGATTGAAAGTTATCAATCCATGTTTGAAATTCTCACCAATGAAATGGTGACAATTGTCAACATAAGACTGGTTGAGAGGGGATGCAAGAAGCATTAAATTCTTGAGAAGACCTCATGGTTACCTTGGGAGGTAAGGGTTAAGGTTAGGTTAAGGTTATCCATTGGATAAATCTTTTACTCGAGAGGTAAACTCTTGTGCAAGGGTTAAAGGAATAACCATGGTCAAAACAATGAATGCTTGATGAGATCCCTCAGTTAGATGAGGGTTGAGTTAGGAAAAAAGTTTTCTAACCATGCCACAAAGGGTTAGTTAACCATTAATGGTTTTAAGACTTTGGGGATAAATTTGTAAGAGTCTTTCCAAATTTGGGGGTATTCAACCAGTTAGCTTGTTGAAGGCATAAAGGCTTTAATTCCTTTGGAAGACTTTACTCCAAATTGAGAAGTGACCTCCTTAAATTTAGGGAAAAGGGATAAATGAAGGGTTTAGCTTAATTGATTAGGATTAGATGGATTCTAAAAGAGTCTGGATTCTAGAAGAGGTTGGGGTTACACTGCTATAAGTATGGGCGTGGGAGCATATTCTCGCAGCGAGGCCACTTGCAGACAAAGACATGCCTGTTGGATGCGCTTATACCTATGGATGCCAGAAATGTATGCGGGAAAAATGGTTCAATGAAACTTAAATTATGGAAATATTCAAAGACTTGCCCACACACCCATGAGACTCTTGGTGCAAGTTATGGAGCTATGAGGAATAGCTCAACTTCCCAAGGAGAGTTCCATAGTTCTCTATTTCACAACATCTCTCAAGTGAATGCCTTTTCTCTCTGATCATTGAGCAAAGTGACTTAGGGATGGAAAATGCAAGAATGAGGGATGCTTTAGATTAAGTTTAACATAAATGCATCCTATTTATGCATGATTTTAACAAATGAGTTAAACTAGATGATAAGATGACAAAGTTAGTAACAATGCTATCCTAACATGATATGCCTAGAGTTAATATGAGTTAACATGCTATCCTAAGATGACAAATGAGACAGGCCTGTTGGATGCGCTTATGCCTATGGATACAAAGGGATAGTATGCACATGGATGCCAAAAATGTATGCGGGAAAAGCGGTTCAATGAAACTTAAATTGTGAAAATATTCAAGGACTTGCCCACACACCCATGAGACTCTTGGTGCAGGTTATGGAGCTATGAGGAATGGCTCAACTTCCCAAGGAGTGTTCCATAGTTCTCTATCTAATAACAAAGTTAGTAACATGATATACTAGTTATATGATTTAAGCTAAGAAAATAGAAATGCTCTAAAATGTTTATTAGATTTATTCCTATTACAAAGAGAGGCTAAATGCTTGCTATAATTGAGTATAAGTATGATGCTAAAGACTTGGATCATAAAATGATGGGATGAGGACTCTATTTATAGAGGAAACAGGGTAATGGATGGTCAGGATTGAAGGATCTAATCAAGGGTCAAGATTGAAAGTTATCAATCCATGTTGACAATTCTCACCAATGAAATGGTGACAATTGTCAACATAAGACTAGTTGAGAGGGGATGTAAGAAGCATTCAATTCTTGAGAAGACCTCATGGTTACCTTAGGAGGTAAGGGTTAAGGTTAGGTTAAGGTTACCCATTGGATAAAGATTTTACCCAAAGGGTAAACTCTTGTGCAAGGGTAAGGGGATAACCATGGTCAAAGCAATGAATGCTTGATGAGACCCCTGGGTTAGATGAGGGTTGAGCTAGGCAAAAATTCTCTAACCATGCCACAAAGGGTTAGTTAACCATTAATGGTTTGAAGACTTTGGGGACAAATTTGTAAGAGTCTGTCCAAATTTGGGGGTATTCAACAAGTTAGCTTGTTGAAGGCATAAAGGCTTTAATGCCTTTGGAAGACTTTACTCCAAATTTGAGAAGTGACCTCCTCAAATTTAGGGAAAGGGGATAATTGAAGGGTTTAAGCTAATTGATTAGGATTAGATGAATTCTAGAAGAATCTAGAAATAGGGTTAGGAGGTAAGTGAGAGATGTAGGACAATGCAAGTGGGTGAGGGATAATAGGATTTAATTAAAATAAATTGCTTTATTTTAATTTGGTTACAATTTGGGGATTTTAAATAAATTAAATTTATTTAATTGGGGTGAACTATTTAATTAAATGTAAATTTAATTAAATGTAGAGAGAAAGGATTTAATTAAATAAAATGATATAAAAGGCTTAAGTGAATTTAAACAAATAAATTGAATAATTTATTTAATTAAATAGAAGAATGTGGGTGATTAATTAAATTAGATTTAAGAGGAATGAGAATAAGATGAACATTTAAATATTCCTTTAGGAATATGGTCATTTTTATGCATCTACAATACCTAACCCATGTGATAGAGCTATGTGAAAGAATATCTTATATTTTTTTATAAAAGTTATAAATCAAATTAGATAGGATTTATAGGCTAGAAGTGCTCACAACCTATTTTTATATTCAGACTATATTTTAAAAGAACATGGATAATTATTTTCAAGTTGAAAAGAACAATCATATGGTGATCTATGGGGTATTGAATGTTATGTGATAAGTTTAATATTAGATCTATATATTAATATCATGAGTATGGCTATCATATTGCTTACATGGATGCAACGATTGCATTCACCCTTCACCTTATTAAAGGCACTTATCATAGGAATTACAGAGATGGAATCACTTGAAGATTATAAAATATACTATTAAGTCATAGTCAAACATCCCTAATAGGGAAAGGATACTCTTAATAAGATGGAGTAAGTACTTTATGTGAGAAAAATAACAAGTGCAGAAAATTTGCAAAGAAGAAGAATAGCACATAACACAAAGATTTACGTGGAAAAACCTGGTAAAAATATAACTGTAGACACCTAAAATTGTCTTGTCTAATTAAATAAATATCTCTATTTATTTAATTATTTTAGCCTAATTCTTCTATTAATTAAATAAATCTTTATTTATTTAATTAATTCATTTATCCTCTTCTAGCCTGATTTCTTAATTAAATAAATCCTTTTATTTATTTAAATTATCCTTTTCCTAAATTAAATAAATACTTTTATTTATTTAATTGATCCCACTTCTTCTATTATTTAAATAAATCTTTATTTATTTAATTAATTCATTATCTTTTTCTAACCATGACACATGTCATTCATCTCTTAATTCCTACACTACCTACCTTCTTATTATTTTCTTATTTCCTCTACCTACCCTTTAATCCTAGCTGACCATTTATCTTTTACATCTCTCAATCTTATCCCTCCATTTATTATAGTGTCTTCTATATAAGGAGACGCTTCCTTCATTATCAACCTTAATCAATCTCTTAAGCATTTCAGCATTCAAACTTTCATATGCGATCTAGCTATCAACCACATTTTTGTTCTTTGTTGAGCTCTTGTGCACACATAAAATCTAAGAGCAAATATATCAAGTAAGATCTATGGAGACAGGAAGAATGAAGATCCGAACCCTATTGGACATGTGATGGTATAATCTTTGTGATTTTGTTGATTTACATTGTCTTAGGTAATCTTCATATGTTATGGTGTATCTTTGTTGTTGTTAGGGTAGGGTTTTGTGGTTGAATTCATTTCGTCTTTCAATATTGTTATTTCCATTTTTACCATTAAAATTTTGGCATGCCCGGTGGGACATGGATTTTTGTTAGATCTATGTTTTTTGTAGATTTTTCTAACCCTATATTGTTGTTTTGTAAAACAATTTGGAGAATAACCTTGTGCAGCTAGGGTTTTGGACACAAGATTAAGATCTTGGAATTTTTGCAACAAATTTTATTTTCAAGTTTGGGATAGTATCAAGAGCTTGCAATCCAAAATTCAGATTTTTTGGAGACTATTTGAATTTTGTATGAATTTTTGTAAAAAATTAATTTTGAGAGCAAATAAGCGAATTTTTAGGATTTTCTTATATTTTTGGAAATCTCTCCAATTTATACACAAGATCTCTTCTTTGTGATTTTAATTTTGATACAAAATAATTCCTAAAAAATCAAATCTTTAAAAATTATGGTTTTTCATTGTTTTGATCAGATCCCACAAATTGCTTTGCATTTTGGCATCAAATTTTTGTTGCAGGTCAAGAATTTTATCAAAAACTCTCTGTAAACAAATTAAATTTTTTGCATCATATTTGAATTTTCTATGAATTTTTTATGCATTTTCATAAAAAAATAATTTTGAGAACAAATGAGCAAATTCTTTGGATTTTTTTACATTTTTGGAAAGATCTCCAAATTATACATAGGATCTATTATTTGTGATTTTAGTTTTGATGCAAAATAACTCCTAAATAATCAGATCTTTAAACATTAGGGTTTTGGATTATTTTGCTCATATCTCACAAAATTCTTGGATTTTTTGTAGGAATTGTTTTATGCAGGTTTGGAATGCTATCAAGAGTTTCCAATAAAAAATTAAGATTTTTTGGATCAATGTTGCATTTTCTATGAATTTTTTTTATGATTTTTCATAAAAAAAATAATTTTTGCAGCAAATTAGAATTATTTTTTGATTTTCTTACATTTATGGAAATGTCTTGAAATTTTACAGGTGGTATGGTTTTTTTGATGTAAAATAACTCATGAAAAATTAGATCTTTTAATCTATCAAAAAACATCTTGTCGAAGGCCCCTATTTCACAGTCTTTTGGATCTAAAATTTACCTTACTTGTGTGCTTGCTGGAGGGGTATTATTGCAAAATTACTAACAAATCTTTGTTGCAAAAATTTTGGCAAGGGTTTTCTTTTGATCTTCATTGTGCACCTTATTTTTATAGATTACCAAACACTTCAATTGGTGCACTAAAATTGAAGCAGTGTCTTTTGTGTCTTGAGCAATAGACTCCTTTTGTTTAATATCTAGAGGGCTTGCCTCCCCATGTGGTCATTAGGACTACTAGTGAGGAGGGAGGGAATGACCCAAGTGGTAGTGAGGAAAACCCACCTCTTTTGAGCCACTATAAATAACTATATCCATGGTGAAATCCATGTGTAACATGTGTTGATTATTTCATACCGACACCATGTCTCCCCATAAACCCATTTGATCAAATTTATTTGATCAGTAGTAAGGCGTAACCCTTATCGGCTGGGAGCCTTCTGTATTTACAGAGCTAAAAGTGCATCATGTATAGCCACATGAGTGGATGCCCTTACTAGCACCTTTTTATTTTAGAAAGCCAAAATCCTTCTAGTTGTTGGGGCAGGAGTTCGAACCTCTGGAGTGACTCACACAGATACGGTTCTTAGTAGAGATACATAGTTCACCATGGGGGGTTCTCATGGGGACTGATGCTTGGCTGCCCCGTAGAGGTGAGTACCAAGGGTGGAGCCAGTGGGGTTAAGCATCCAAGTATCCACTCTGAATAGCATAGCCTTGGGGGAAACCCCATGTGGGATCAACAACTATTGTCCTGGCCCACCTTAGGAATTGTGCTTGTCTTCTTTTAAACATTCAAACATTTAAGATCAAACATCAAAACATTGTATCTTTTGTGTCTTCAAGTGTATGCAAAATATTTTTATATCAAACAAAACACTTTCTTTTGAGTCATTTTGAGTCTAAACACCTGCAAACATTGAGTCCTCATCAACATTGTGTCCTCTTGTCACATAAATATGGATAAAAATTCAGATTTGGTCACAACAACAAATTTACACATTGAAAAAATTGCACTTAGTTTTTGGAAAAGCGTCTATGCAGTGTTCAATAGCGTCGATGTCATTTAATCGCGTCTATGTAGGACAGAAACACGTCTATGTTATCATAAGCAAAACTGCATTCACAAAATCTCAGAAATTTGTCTATGTAGTGTCTAGTCACATGTGTGTTGGGTAGTCATGTTTGTGAAGTATACAGGCACGTCTGTGTTTAGAATTAAAAAACACTTACAGTTCAGCAAACAAGAGAAATCGGTTTCAGGATTATTGAGCTTCCTAAGTTATTTCTCTGGGTTTTCATCTAGCATTCAACCTATTTCTGGGTCTCACAAAGTCCATCATTTCTTTAGACCTTGCATTACATTCACATTTGTCTAAAATTGAGTCAAAAGCTCACTTGCTTATCCTCATCTTGCTTTATCAATACACTACATACAACAACATTTTGCTAAGTGGTCCCTCATCAAGGTCTATCACCTTTGGGTCTCATTTGGTCTTACTTAGAGTCAAGGTCAACTTACCTCATCAAGAGAAACTATCATCTCTTTGGAAGCCACACCTACTCTACTACATACATACTTGGTCTTACACTTTGGATATTGCAAGTACACCTCAGATTCATTTACATTCCATCCAACTCTTGGTCTTCCATACTCTTTCCATTTTCATCTAGTCTCACACATCTTGGTCAAGACCTAGTTCATTGTTGAACCCCGTTCCCAACAATATAGGAGAGAAGCTAAAGAGGCTCATGAGTGCCTATGAGTATGATAATGATGTCTTTTTCAATTCTAATAATACCACATTACTTGACATGGGCGCTTATAGAAACACTCAAAATGTTGAGAAGATGGATAACACAAACAACAATGATACACACAATGACAATATGGACAGCTTTTCGGTACATTCAGAAGAAGTGGAAGACTCCATTATGGATCCCCATTTTAATAGATTGGTTGAGGAAATCATTAGAAGAGAGACAATATTTCTTACAAGTGATGGCACAAAGTGGAGCCAAGATAACTCATGATTTTGACATGTGTCAAATAATGGAACATCGACCTTTGCAAGAACCTCAACTCAACATGGATCAAAGGAGGCCTAATAGTGGAAGCAATAGAGGACCACATTTTGTGCCTGAATCACCATCATCTTTATTTTAAAAACTTGAGGTCCCATATACACATGGTCAAGCTTATGATACTTACCTTCATAGACCATTATGGAAGTCTTATGCAGAAAAATATACTCAATCACACACCAATGCTAAGGACCAACCACCAAAGCAATTGGATATCCAAAGGCATGTTCAAAATTTGGACACAAGGAAACCCTGAGTCAAATTTGGGGGCAACACATTAGAACAAACTCATGACATGCCTGTAGAGTATGGAATACATGGACAAAATAGATATTCCATTCCTCATCATGACTCTATACCAAGTGGTCCCTATGTGCAGCATCACTATAGACCTCCTCCATATGAACATGTTTATGATCAATACCATCCATATATGCAACATGGTTCTTCTTTACCCAGTGGCTCAGGCACGGGGTATGGTCCAAGATGTCAGTCTCCACCTAAGAACAATTTGGAATAGAAAATTAAAGACTTACAAAAGAAAATGGAGGACATAAATACACCAAATCCAACCTACACAATGAGAGACATATGTCCCTATCTATTTGAAAAAAGAACTCCAATGCCTCTTTTTCCTAGACATTTTGTGACACTTAAGTTTGATAAGTACAGAGGCAAAGGAGACCCCAAGGCACATAAAAGATAGTTTTTCATAGCTTGCATTGAGGTAGAAACAGAAGAGACGTATCTGATGAGATTATTCCCACATAGCTTAGGTGATCAGGCTATGGAATGGTTCTCCCAACTTCCACCTGGAACTAAGTCATGGGGTGAGTTAGCAGAGGCATTTATCCAACATTTCTCATACAACATAGAGATAGACATATCCGTTACCACTTTGTGCAACACCAAACAAAAGGATGGGGAGTCTTTTTCATTATTCTTGCAATGATGGAGGAATTTATCCAGTAGATGCTCTTGTGAAATTACACAAAAAAAATGGTAGATATGTTCACCCAAAATGTCAACAAAGACATTGGCTATGACTTGAGAAAATATTATTTGTCCACCTTCAAGGACATCATTGAGAAAGGCTTAGTGACCTAGAAGGTCCTAATTGAGCAAGGCATCATCAAAATATTCAAAGAAAACAAAGAGGACTTTAAAGGAAAAGACAAGCCAAGATTTTGGAACAAGAACAAGAAAACAATCAATGATGGTGTTGTTGATGCAAACATGGTGCGACCCAAAATCATTGTTTTTGGATCAAGTTCTACAAACAACCAAGTGAACACTCAAAAAACTTCAAAACCATGAAGGAAATACACCCCATTGGGAGAACCACTTGAACCAGCTTTCAAGAAGCTAGTGGCAAACAAGATAATAACAATTCTTGACAATCCTCCATATGAACCAAAGGTAAAACCAAATTGGTGGAATGATGACGAGTACTATGAATATCACAAGAGCAAGGGACATAAAACAAGAAACTGTCATCAACTGAAGAAAATTATACAATATCTTATTGATAGAGGTGACAATGAGATTGAAGGACATTCATCCAATCAAGAACATGAGATGTTTAAGGAACCATTCCCTAAAAATGACAAGGGAAAAGCCAAAACCATAAATGAGCAAGCCAACTATACAAAATCATCCTATAACTATGATTCAACTGTTAATCACATTTTGATTGACAATTATGTCTCTACTATTATCATTAAGGACAAAATGCCTAAAAATTCTATCCAAAGAGCCAAAGTTGTTCTAAAAGGTATTGGACCTTCTTCTAAATCTACCTCTATATGTAATGTCACAACTCGTTGAGGTAAGGTTACTTTGCAAGGTGCTCCAGCTAAAACCACCACTTCCTCATCGGCTAAACTTGAGTACGATCTGGTAGAACAGTTAAGGAGGACACCCGAACTTATCTCCATCCTTGAGCTTTTACGCATATCCCCCACACATAAATCCATCCTTGATAAAACTTTGAGAGAAACTTTTGTCCCCGCTGATCTGAACATGGACTAGTTTCAAGCCATGGTGGGATACCTTTCCATTCCACATTCTCTGACATTCACTGAAGCTGACGACGCCTTTGTAGGCCAAGCACATAATGCACCTTTACACATTGAAGCCTTCCTACATAAACATTGAATAAAATGAGTCTTGATAGATGGAGGAGCTAGTCTCAATATATGTACTTTAAACACAATAATACAATTGGGATATTCAGATAAAGCTTTGAATTCTACACATGCAATCACCATTAAAGCATATGATGATGAAGAGCTCTCATCCAAGGGCACAGTCACCTTACCTCTCAGGGTTGGGCTAGTTACAAAGGATGTGGTTTGTCAAGTCCTAGATCTTGATCTCACATACAACATATTGCTAGGATGTCCATGGATTCATGAGATGAGTGCAATACCATCTACATATCATCAATGTATCAAGTTTCCACACAATGGAGTTGAAGTGACCTTCAAAGCTGACCCAAACCCATTCATGTATTGCAACAATTTGCAACCTAGATTAGAAATAACAATCCCAGTCAATTGATAGACTATCCCTTCATCAAAATATGTTGATCCAGAATCCTTGAAAGCTTGTACATCAAAACAAACAGAGCTCAAAGAAAAAATCAAGGTTAAAGACCTAGGATGTGGTCAGTATATCTTTCATGTTGATCAAATCCCACTATCTCTTAAGGTATTTAGTCAACAAGAACAACCTACAAACAACTTGCAATACCAAGGAATTGGGTGTGAACCACCTAGTGTTGTGGCCACTAAGTCTAAATGCAAATCTCCTCTAGTGGTGCAAGCAACTCTTGATATCAATAGTCTTAAGAGTGGTTCCAATGAATAATCTATTGAGCATATCGCCAACCCTCTTGAGAACTCACATAGCCTTACCATTTCATCCACTCATTCCATTTCTACTCCTCTCCTAGACTTGGATCAACAAGAATTATAAAAACCCTTACTTATTGGAGATCAAAAGTCAAGCTTTGAAAAGAAAAATCCAAAAGTCAAAAATAAAGAAAAGTCATTTAGTCCAAATCTTAATCAAAAGCTATTGGACTCTACAAAAATCAAGGTCAAGGATAAAAATACTATGAAAGAAAAAAAGAAAGAGATGATCTACCTTAATATCAAAATAACTGGGGGGCAAAAGTTCTAAAATTTCAAGTCAAAAAGCATACTTTTTGATCCTAAGTCTCCATCATGCCATCCTACTTTCACTTCTTTTCGCAATCATAAGCCTTCATAACTCATCCACTTGTTTTTCACATCCATTCCCTTCTGGCAATACATTATGGACCTTTAACGGAACTTCCTCGAGGGACCTTGTTATCAGGGATGCCCAAACTTCTTTAGATGACATGCATATGGGCCTAAGTAGTCCACACACTAGTAATTCTATCTCAGTTCCTTTATCAAGGAAGACAGCCACTTGAGCTGCACATCATTTGGTCAATTAATGATGCAGTTACAATCATAAGGTTAAGCCTCGAACATTTGAGGTGGGTGACCTAGTTCTCAAGGAAAATCCCCAAAATCAGCAAGACATAGAGAAGAAGGGCAAGTTCGAACCAAATTGGCTTGGTCCTTACATCATTACAATAGTCTATGGATTCAGTGCATATCAACTCTCACCACCAAATGGAGTACCTTTGGAGGATCCTATCAACAACATGCATATTCACAGGTTTTACACATAGCTCTTTGTAATATCATAATTCAAAAATACAAAAAAATCAAAAAATTTAAAAAATACAAAAAAATCATAAAAATAAAAAAACATTACTTGGTGAAAACCTGGCAAATAGGCGCCTTGTGACACAAAAAATTAAAATATCAAAAAAAGTAAAGAGAAATAAATATGTCCAAAGGTGAAAACCATGTCGATGGCACCCTGGGCAAGTACCATGGTGAAAACCAGGTTACTGGTGCCATGTGTAGAGACATTGCTCCTCCCTCCTTCAGGATTCAATCTCATCCTTTCATTTTGCACACACTCACAACCTATCCATCCATAATAAACTTACCCATTCCCTATTGGCATATGTGTAGAGTTTGATGACATCTCGATACTGTATGTTGTCATTGATGTCAATATGCTGAGTGAACCAGTATATAGAGAACCGGTATCATGTTGTGAACTGACATATGTGAAAAAGTGAACTGGTATGTCAAAGAGAGAACAAGTAAACCGATATGATGATGTGAACCGTAACCGGTATGTCAGAACGAGAACTGGTACATGGAATGTGTTTTATCAAGAGTTCATATGGCATGACTACTAGTTGATAGTCTCAGTCTCAGGGTTTCCGGTTGTAGTGAACATTGTAATGGAGGTTAGATCATGTCGCCACGTCAGCTTTGTGCGCGTGAAGGATCTTTGATGAAGGAGATTGATCCTATCTACCTCGGGAATGTGGGAAGTCTCTACAAAATGGTGGAGAACATGTGATGGGTTATCTCCTCCAAGAAGCGGTGAAGAACGAATGATGGAGAATGTCTTGAGATCTATTCAAGACCGTTGTATTCAAATGCAAAGTGTTCAATGGTTAGGATTGAATCGACTGAATCTCTCAACCTAAGTGTTTAGGGTTTAAGGTTTATGCTACTGACCTATCTATTTCCTATAAGGTCGATGTGGTGTTTCATGTTGATGTTGTTGGCAAATGTTGTGTGTGTATCTAAGTATAGAGATAGGTGATTCTTGCCAGACCAGTTGAGAAGATTGATACCTTCATAGTGTGTGTGCAGAAGGAAGGAACTAAAGTGGATCTGCATAGGCATTGAATGCTATTACCAAATCTTTGTGATACATATTAATCTCTAACCACTTCAATAGTTGGAAAATCCCTTAACAGGGTAGCTTTAACCAACTTGCTATAAATCCTTTAACAGGGTGACTCAAAGCCATTGAGTTCATAAAATCCTCTAACAAGGTAACCTCTAATAGGGTTCAACCCTTAACCAGGTATTTTAGCCATCCCTTAACTGGGTGATCCCTAACAGGATCGGTTCCTAATAGAACCTGTTGTAATAGTATTTAACCGAACTCAGTTCCTAATAGAGCAGACTTCTAAAGAGTTCAAGAACAACTTGTGGGTATTCATCCCCACCATGGTTTTTCCCAGTTGGGTTTCCACATTAAAAATATTTGTGTGTTATGTGTGATGCATCTTTCATGTGAAGTTTTGTTATTTCTTGTTTAGTGGTGAATCATGTTGATCTAGCAAGTTTTTATATATTTCTAATGGTAAATTACCTGTTTAGGCACAAGGATAAAATGGAAATGGAGGTGTAAGTTGTGTGGAAAGACAAGTGTTTTTAGTTTATGTCTTTCACAGTTGCATTGTGTTTAACCGGTAGTGATTTGGTTCAGACCAGTGGTAGTGATTGACAGCCGAGTTCACTGTCTGAAGTCAAAACTGGTCGAGGAAATTTTTTTGTGCATGTACTGATTCACCCCCCCCTCTCAGTACCAGTTTGGTACTCACTGTTCATCATTGAGTTATCAAATGGTATCAGAGTGCCCTCCAAGTCCTCTATGTTGTAAGCTTAACCACTTGAGGGAAAGATCCTATTGTAATGATGAAGAGGGAAGGTCCAAAGTTCAATAGAGACAATTTCAAAATATGGAAGGAAAAAATGAAGATATACATCAGAAGCATGGGTGCTCAACACTGGAGCTATGTTGAGAATGCTTTTGTTATTTTTACCAGTACTCTCACTGATGATCAAAAGAGAGAGATATAGGAGAATGGGCAAGTCATGGAAGCCCTAATTAGCAGCTTATTTAACATTGAGCTTATTGATGTCCATGATAAAGATAATCCCAAAGAAGTATGGGATACTCTTGAGAATATATATGGTAGTGATGAGCATGTAAAACAAGCTAAGGAGGAAAGCCTCAGGGGAAAGTTTGAAGACATGTGGATGGTTGAAGGAGAGACCATTCAACAATATGGAATAAGAATCAAAAATGTTGTTGGAGATATCAAGAGTGTAGCTGGTAAAATGGAAGATTCTACTGTTATTAGTAAAGTCTTGAGGTCCTTGCTACCGGTCTACGCAATAAGGGTTGCTGCTATTCAGGAGTTGAGGTCAATAGACAAGACTAAGGTATCCCTAGACTCCATCATTGCAAAATTGAAAGCCTATGAGCTAAATAGTTTTGATGGCAGTGTTCAAAAGATTGAATAAACTTTTAGAGCTTCTGCTGCACCATCCAGAAAAGGAAAAGAAGCAAGCACCAATGGTGAACCAAGACAAAGCAGAGAAATGGATGATGAGGAGATTCTAATGGAATTTGAAGCTCTTCTTTCCAAGAGACTTCCTAAGGGAACCAACAAATACAGAGGTAAGCTCCCTTTGAAATTCTTTTCTTGTAACCAGATATGACACATTGCTATTAACTGTCCTAATGGTGACAACAAGGACAAACCAGAAAGGTTCAAGAAATTCAAAGGAGGAAACCAAAGAAATAGTTTTGTAGTAGTTGATAAGGGTGTCACAGATGAGGAATCAGAAGATGAAGAAAATGAAGATATTGTGTTTGTTGCAGTCAAAGAGGATATGTCAAACAAGAAGGCTCTTGTCTCCCACTTTGATAATTCCAATGAGTGGATTATTGACAGTGGTTGCTCTCACCATATGACTGGTGACTAGTGCAAGTTTATATCTCTAGAAGAGTATGATGGTGGTGTGGTTCATTTTGGTAATGATGCACCATGTATGGTCAAAGGTAGAGGGTCCATCTCTCTGAATGGAAAGAGCAATGCTAACAATGTGTATTGGGTGGAAGGTATCAGACACAACTTATTGAGTGTTGCCTAGTTGAATGATAGTGGACTCACTCTAGAATTCAAAAATGGAGAGTGCAAAATCAAAGGAAAGAATGGTGAACTAATGGCCACCGACATGCAGACCAAAGGTAACTTATTTCAGCTAAATGCAAATATAAGTACATGTCTTATGGCTAAGTTTGATGACAGCTAGATATGGCATAGGAGACTCTACCATGTAAACTTTGATAACATAATAAAGACCGGTAAGATCAAGGTAGTTAGAGGACTACCAATGCTTAGCAAACTGGAAAATCCTTTGTGCAGAGAGTGTCAACTGGGGAAAATGTCTTCCTCAACCTTCAAAGGTAAATCTTTCACTGCTGACAACTTACTTGATCTTGTGCATATTGATTTGTGTGGTCCTATGAAAACTAGGAGTGTGTAGAGAGATAGGTATTTTATGATTCTTACAGATGATTGCTCAAGAATGATGTGGGTCACATTCTTGAAGGATAAGTCTGAAGCCTTTGGAAAGTTCAAAGCTTTCAGAGCACTAGTAGAAAAGGAAAGCAGTAGGAGAATCAAATGCCTTAGAACTGATCAAGGAGGGGAATTCACTTCCGCTAAGTTCAACAAATATTGTGAAGAGAATGGCATCAAGAGACAACTGTCTGCCCCACAGACTCCATAGTAGAATGGCCTAACAGAGAGAAACAACCGAACTATGGTTGAAGCGGCTAGAACTATGTTGATCCAAGGAAAGGTCACTCACACCTTTTGGAGAGAAGCGGTGAGCACTGCAGTCTACACAATGAACTGGGTACTCATCAAGAAAGGAAAGGATAAGACTCCTTATGAGTACTGGACTAGTAAGACACTAGTGGTAAGCTACTTTAGAGTATTTGGTAGAAAATGTTATATCAAGAGAAGAAAACATCAGAGAAAGTTTGATGCAAAATGTGATGAAGGAATATTCCTAGGATATTCCACAAAAGGTAAAGCTCTCAAATGTTTCAAAAATAGGACTCAAAGAATTGTTGAAAGCATTAGTGTTAAGATTGATGAAAACTCTGAGAAACCTGAGGAAACTGGTAGAGAGCATGTAGGAGATGAACTGTAGTAACTTTCTGGGAACCGATTACAAATCAGCCCAGTACCAGTAATTGTGCTCCTACACCGGTAGATGTTGATGCTAATGAAGATGAGGGTGATGAAGAAAAGAAAGAGGAAGTTGTTAAGAACATACCTAGGTATGTCAAACTCAATCATGATCCAAAGCAGATCATAGGAGACAAAGATGCATGAATTATTACAAGAAGAAAGGTTAGAGAAAACTCATGTATGATCTCTGAATTTGAGCCTAAATCATTCAAAGAGGCACATAAAGATGAAGACTGGATCAAAGCTATGGAGGAGGAACTTGATTAGATAGAAAAGAATGGTACATGGTCTTTGGTACCTAGACTGAAGCATAAAAATGTCATTGAAACCAAATGGGTTTTCAGAAATAAGCTGAATGAGGATGGCACAGTGGTAAGAAACAAAGCCAGACTAGTATGTAAAGGATATTCCCAAGAAGAAGGAGAAGACTATGGAGAAACTTTTTCTCTAGTAGCTAGATTGGAAGGAGTTCGTATGCTTCTTGCATATGCAACTTTTAAAGGATTCAAGGTATACCAAATGGATGTAAAATCTGCATTTTTAAATGGAGTACTTGAAGAGGAAGTGTATATAGAGCAACCAGATGGGTTTGCCCTATCTGAGGACAATGACATGGTGTGTAGGCTACATAAAGCCTTGTATGGACTGAAGCAGGCACCGAGAGCATGGTATGAATGCTTGCACTCCCATCTTGTAAAGATTGGATTTGAAAGAACAAGTGAAGATAGAAATATCTACTTGAAATCAGAAGGAGATCAGATTCTGATCTGTGAAGAATTTGTGGATGTGACATAATCTTTGGTGGAGATGACAAGATGAGTCATGAATTTGCAGACGAGATGAAAAAGGAGTTTGAAATTTCACTCATAGGGGAGATTAAGTTCTTCATTGGACTAGAGATTTAGAAAATGAAAGATTGAATCTTTATTACTTAGTCCAAGTATGTCAAAGAGGTGTTGAAAACCTTTGGCATGGAAGACAACAAACCGTTTGGTACACCAATGGTGACTGGTTGCAAACTATCAAAAGAAGATGACTCAGCATTGGTAAATCAGAAGGAATACCGATCAATGATTGGTAAGTTGTACTATGTAGTGCATAGCAGAATGGACATTGCACATGCACTAGGTATTACCACTTGGTTTCAGAAAAGCCTAAGAGAATCTCACCTAGTAGCAGTCAAGCGGATTCTTAGATATTTGAAGGGAACTATTGACTATGGATTATGGTATCCATATAATGATGATTTCAACCTAAAAGTTTTCATAGATGCTGATTGGGCTGGTAATGTGGATGATTGGAAAAGAACAACCGGTGGTGCATTCTTTCTCGGTGGTAGACTGGTCTCATGGATGAGTAAAAACAAGAGTTGTATCTCTCAGTCTACAACAAAAGCGAAGTATGTTGCAACATTTATGAACTGCACCCAGACTATTTGGATGAAGCTTGTATTGAATGGCTTCAAAGTTATTTTATCTGAACTGGTAAGTATATTTTGTGACAATACAAGTGCAATTTGCTAGCATTTTTGATGCTTATGTTGTGATTGTCATTGATGGACACACACTTGCATTGAGATCTCCTTTATATGTATGAGCTAGAGCTCAACCGGTATCTGTTCCAACCGGTATGTTGTATTCTAGTCTTTAGACTATTGGTGATTTTGTAGAATGTGCTTCCCGGTCTGAAGCGGCATGTCGACCCCAAGCGGTTCATAGATCTCAAGCGGTATGAGGGAGCAAAGCGACATAACACATTCTTACCAGTCTTCACTTTTGTCAAACCGGCAACCGAAATTTTGTATGAACCCGTAATACTCTGTGATGAGTTACAAATCGGCATTTTGTGATGAGTTACCAATCCACCGATTGTTTGATGGTGCCGACACACTGATGGTGCTTTTTGTGTCATGTTACTGAGTATGTCTAGATTCATTGAACCTAGGAAATTGTAATGTAATCCTATTGGGCTGACATGAAATCAGATTCCTTTAAAAGGACATCATGTCTAGGGTTTTATGTTGTTGCTGAAAGGGTTTATGTTGTGCTAGGGTTTAAGGTGGTTGATGAGTTGTTGTAAGAGTGACCTTATCTGAGAAGATCAAGTTGTAACTAAGTGAGAGACAGAGAAGACTGAAGTAATGCTGGAATGCATTAACTGTGAGCTATACTGGATCTAACCAAGCAGTCTATGCTATTAGATAGATCAAACACTTGTTGATTACTCACATCTTTGACAAGTTTGTAGCCCTTAACCGGGTAGGCCCAAAAGCCTTTTGTAAAATCTTCTAACAAGGTGGTTCACCTTTGTGAATCTAAAATCCTCTAGCAAGGTAGTCTTTAATCAGACTTATCTCCTAACAGAGATTGAGATTCCTAACAGGATCTGTTCTGGTGAAGAACATTGTAAGACCTTAACTGGTCTGACCTTAACCGGTCTGGTCTCTATTCTGCAAATAGTGACTTGTGAGTTCCATCTCACCGTGGTTTTTCCCATTTGGGTTTCCACGTCAAATATCTTGTGTTATGGTTGTATTTCTTTTGTGGGTGAATACTTTATTTGCATTTTGGTTTGCATGTGTGATAACCGGTTTGTCTGGTAAACTCATTTATTGGTTTATCTTCAAACTATTTTAATGTTTTAGTGCATTGATTGATGAATACTAATTTACCCCCCCCTCTTAGTATTCATCAATTGGTATCAAAGCCTACCTTTCTATAAGTTTAACCACTTGGAAAGAGATATGGGGGAATACACCTTGAGGGAACTTACTCAATGGCTCAGTCAGTCTAAGAAAGCCTATGATGATCTTATGGTCAAATAAAAGGCATCTCAAGCAAAATGGAGAGAGCATGCAGAAAAGCTGATGGAGCTATCTGAAAATAGTTCTGCAGATGAAGCAGATATGGAAGCCATGATAGTAGAAGTAAATAAGTTGAATGAATCAAACTCCAACCTGAGAAAGGAGTTGGAAGGACTGACTATCCGTTTTAGTCAAGAGCTTGAGAATAGGAGGAAAGCTGAAGATCTGGTGAAGGACAGAGATCATGAGATCTCCAAGTTGAAACAAGAGATTAGTGCACTGACTACTCGCCTTCATGAGAGCATAATGGAAAAAGAAGGAATCCAAGATGAACTGAACATAGCCATCTCTGAAAATGCAAGCCTAATGGAGACAAATATTGCTATTTCCAAAGAACTCTCTGAGTCAAAGGAAATACTTGCTAAGTTCAGCAAAAGTACTGTCAAGCTAGAGCAAAAGCTTGAGTCATCTAGACCAGTAAAGAATACCAATGAACTTGGTTTCTCTGGACATGAGGAAGGAGAATCCTCAGGAACAAATGCTGAAGCATCAAAGAAGCAACCGACATTCAAAGGAAAAGGTAAGCAAAAATTCAAACTTGTTTTCTTTAACTGTCTTAAAGTAGGACACACTGCCAATGTATGTAGGAGAAAAGCCTACAATAATTTTTCTTACTTTATTAATAATATACCTAGATCCAATAAGTTCAATGGTCATTGTTATGCATGCAATAAGTTTGGGCATAGAGCATCTGAATGTAGGTCTGTCATGAACAACACCGGAAGATATCCTCAGAGGACCCAAGGAGTTGGTCCTGAACCTTCTGTGAACTGAAACTGCAACCAATTTAATGTCTTCAATCATCAGTCAAGAAGTCGTGGCCATCAAGCAGCAACCAGATGGAGAGTAAACTGTTGGATTTGTCATGGTCATGGTCACACTACTGCAACATACATAAGGAAGAATGGAAACATGAACAATGGACCTTGGAGAGCACTTGGATTGGTTTGCTACCACTGCAATAAACCGGGTCACATTGCAAGATTCTGCAAAAGCAGAAAGAGTATATCTGATGATATACCAGTCACTTAGGAAGGAGAAATTGATGTTGAAATAGTTCAACTAGACATGAACAAAACCTGGAGGAAGAAACCAACAATGTTGGAAGAGGAACCAGTTTCTGTACCTAGTGTGGAAATATTGGAACCGGTAAACTAAGCTTAAAAAGGCTTAGGGGGAGCAACCGATGAAATGTTTTCGAACCCCCCGTTTACACCGGTAAAAGACCTTAACCGGTATGTGATACCTATCACTTGGCAGAAGATCGGAAACGGTAAAAAGGCAAATTAGGGTTTATGCCCTAATAGAGGAGCATTAATGGCAGTAGGTGAGAGACATGTATAAAAGCATATTTCAAATCATTTCTCACTATCTATTTTCAAGTGAAGAAAAGGCGATTTGAGCTGAGATTTCAAGAAATTGACAAGTCTTGAAGGAGATTCAAATTCAGTTTGCAAATGATCAAGTGGAGAACACAAAGTGGTGATTTGGCAACTGACGAAGTGTGGAGTGAAGGAGAATCAAAAAGCCCTAAATTCACCTTTTAAAGGTATTCTTCGAGTTCTTAAAATATCCTACAATGGCTTCCGCATCTCATACTAGTTCTAGTACATCTATTGAGTCTTGAAGTTTCATTCAAAGGAAGTCAAAATATAATGCCCTATCACAAGTTCCGGCTGGAGTGATAGTGGAGGAGGGAATTTCTGATTATATTGATTGCAAGATTGAAGACCTAGGGTCTCTAGCCATCCACTCTCAACTAGGTCTGTTTTGTGGAAAGGACAAGAAAATCAAATCGGAATATAGTATCTTAGAGAAGAAGAAACTCCATAATGCAGTATATTTTCTAGAAGACTTTACAGAGGATCATATTAGGATCATTTTGAGCATAGTCCATGGTGACAAGATGTACTTGGAAAGGATGCATGATATCATGCCTTAGGCAATTCATGCAGTCACCAGTTTCGGCAACATAGGGGAAGTGCCAGCCCTAAGAACGGTAAGCAAAACTAAAATGGCCAAGCTCACCAGTTCAACATGCGATTCATGAGGCATGACAGTCAACTCCATCAAGGATGATCTTGTTATGTATGTCTGCATGGTGATAGGCTACAAAACATTCTCTACTAGTAGAATTAACTCTGTATCTGTTGCAGCGGTAAATGCCACTTACCGGATGATTAAAGAGGATGCATCATTTGACCTGTGCACTGGTATGCAGAGGCAGCTCCTATCTAATTTGAAGTCGATCAAACAGGATAATGCACTGAGATTCAGGTTCAGACAACTATTGGTTGGGTTGTTCTTCTATTTCCAAGGCTACTTTTCTGGAGTAGGAGATGTCCAATGGTCTCTTGACCAACCGGTAACCAAGCAGATCAAGGAAAGCATTCAAGCTATCAGAACCGGTTACCCTGATGTGCTGAACAAATATTTTGATGAGTTCAGACGGATGATGAGCCAAAGAATGAGGATCTCAGGTGATATTGTTAAGAAACATGAAGATGACATCTGTTTCACCATCTAGGTGGACAAATGCTTAATGGAGGCTGTTGAGCCTAGAATGGAAGAAGTGGAGCCAATGGGCTATGAGGTGATGTACGATATGCTGGAAGGGTATGCCTCAACCCTTGTTGCCTCACCTCTCGATCCTACGGCAAAAAGGACCAGAACCTATCTGGAAAGGATTGCATTGGTCAAGGAACCCTCTGGAAAGGATTGCATTGGTCGAGGAACCCTCTGTAAAGAAAGGAAAAGAACCAGCAGAAAAGAAAGCAAAGATAGTGCTTGCAGCATCGGCACCGATTACTATTGCAACTCCAAGAGTGACCAAGCGGTCACCTGCAAAGAAGAAACCAGAAGTGGCACCAACAAAAGTCTTTGAAAGAAAAAGAAAGACTAAGTCAAATGAATCGGACTCTGAAGAGACTGAGTCTGATGAAATGCCAAAGAAGGCTAAACAGACAAAGAAGATGAAGAAGAATGAACCGGCAACGTCTGCACTGGTAAATATCGATATCTCCTCATATAAAACTTTGACACATTGTCAAAGAACAGTAAAGAATATTAGGAGAAAATTACTTCATGTTTTAGTAGATTACTATGATGATTTTAGTGATGAGGAGAAAGAGGAAGTACTACAGGAAATTATTATTTATTTGTGTAAGAATGGCCAATCACCATCAGAGATTAAAACTCAGACACTGGATTCATTATATAAGGCATTAGATAATAAATGGCACATTTCCATAGAAAAAGAACAGGAGATTAGGGAGAAAGTCTTTGCACAGTACTTTCCCGACCTCTCAAACTCAGAATTATTTGATGTTTTGGACCAAAATAAGGGACTCTTCTTCACAAGGAGAAGAAGACTCTGGCTGTTAGAAGGAAGAATTGATGATGTTGGAAAAGACACTCATCAGCATATGAATCATGCTATCCAAGCTCACAAAGCACGTATGGCCAACCTGCAAGCGGAAAAAGAACCAGTTATATCCAAACCGGATGAAGTTTTTGATGAAGAAGGAAACTCGGTTGAAGAACCAATCAACACTATTGATGTCAACACCCTGGACATAGAAGATGTCACTCAGGACATACCTTTTGAGGGAACAAAATAGGTGCAACAAGCTGAACAGGGCAGTGAGCAAGCTGAGGATAGACAAGAAGTGACTGAGGAATAGGAAGAGAAGAAGAGGGATGAAGATGAGAAAAAGCAGAAAGAGGAAGAGAAGAGAAAAGAGGAAGAGGAGAAAAGAAAAGATGAAGAGAAAAAGAAGCAAGAAGATGAGAGGAAACAAAAAGAAGAAGAGGATAAGGAAGAAAAGAAGAAGAAGGAAGAAGAGAAGAAGAAGAAGGAAGAGGAAGATAAAGAAAAGGAAAAGCGGAAGGAAGAAGAAGGAAGAGAAAGATAAAGAAAAGGAAAAGCGAAAGGAAGAAGAAAAGAAGAAGAAGGAAGAGGAAGAGAAAGAAGAGGAGAAGAGGAAGGAAGCTAAGAAGAAAAAGAAAGAAGAAGAAGACAAGGAATAAGAAAAGAAGAAGGAAGAAAAGAAAAAGAAGAAGGAAGAAGCAGACAAGGTGGCGGAAGTGATGAAGAACACATAGATGGAGACTCCGAAGGCAACCGGGAGTCAAGCCAAATCGGTTGATATCTCCAGTCTTATCGATCTCCAGTCTACAAGTGAGTCAGAGCTAATGCAGAGCATCAAGGTTTCTCAAGAGTGCCTTGAAGTCATATTAAGGAAAATGGAGCAAGATATAATTCAGCGGTTGTAGACACCCTTACCGGTTTGATCCTTTATACCAATCTTCCCAACACTGAATCATCACTAGTACAACTTAAGCTACTATGTACTGTAGTGGATGATCAGGTGCAGAGTCTGGAAGAAGCAGCTGAGGCAAATGTCAAGAAAGAGCATCAAAAGGCTCTTAACATTGCTCTGGTGAAGAAGTTGAATGAACTCCGGTCTGAACTACTGAAAGACCAAAAGGATATAAGGGATGCTTTGGATGAGGGAAACCTACTACTAAGAAAAATCTGTCAATCCCATCTATTCTATGATGATGTGCTAGCCCAGAAGAAAAAGCTTCAAATGGACTTACAGTCTTACTTAAGCACATTTAAGCCACCTTATGATTCCTTTGCAACTTATGGGCAAACCGTTCACCATTTTCAGATCCAGTTAGCCAAAATGGAACAAGAGATTAGTATACAGTTTAGAGATTTGCAGGAGCTACAACTGGTTTTACTTCCACATCTGTAAATTCTTTAGAAGTGTTATCTGAACTTGGATGCCTTGACAATTATGCAGGAGATGAGCATAGTTGATTCCATGAAAGAACAGGTATCCCAAATGGAAATAGAGAAAGAAGTGGCCACCTCCCTACTTGAGTCCTGGTCTCTATTAATGAAACAATTTTTACAGGATTATAAATCGGTTTTTGACAAGTATTATTCCTTGTTCTCATAAACTTTTCTTATTTTAATATCAAATGGAAACAAGGTTGTTCAGCGGTAGTTTGTCATTGTTGGCAAAGGGGGAGAAGTACTCTATCTATTTTGGAGAAGAATAGGGAGAAGTATCTGGCTTAAAATTTTTGATATATGCTTTATGCTCTAATATCTCAATGTTTATGTTCTGTATGCAAAACTGCTATACATTGTATTGATTAAGGGATAGTGTATATGCTTAGGGGGAGCAATTTTGTTGTAAAACACCTAGATGTCAAAATTTTATTTTCCTAAGTGTTACCATCAATGCCAAAGGGGGAGATTGTTGGCATTTTTTATGCTTATGTTGTGATTGTCATTGATGGACACACACTTGCATTGAGATCCCCTTTATATGTATGAGCTAGAGCTCAACCGGTATTTGTTCCAACCGGTATGTTGTATTCTAGTCTTTAGACTATTGGTGATTTTGCAGAATGTGCTTCCCGGTCTGAAGCGGCATGTCGACCTCAAGTGGTTCGTAGATCTCAAGCGGTATGAGGGAGCAAAGCGACATAACACATTCTTACCAGTCTTCACTTTTGTCAAACCGGCAACTGGTATTTTGTATGAACCGGTAATACTCTATGATGAGTTACCAACCGACATTTTGTGATGAGTTACCAATCCACTAATTGTTTGACGGTGCTGACACATTGACGGTGCTTTTTGTGTCATGTTACTGAGTATGTCTAGATTCATTGAACCTAGGAAATTGTAATGTAATCCTATTGGACCGACATGAAATTAGATTCCTTTAAAAGGACATCATGTCTAGGGTTTTATGTTGTTGCTGAAAGGGTTTATGTTGTGCTAGGGTTTAAGGTGGTTGATGAGTTGTTGTAAGAGTGATCTTATCTGAGAAGATCAATTTGTAACTAAGTGAGAGATAGAGAAGACTGAAGTAATGCTAGAATGCATTAACTGTGAGCTATATTGGATCTAACCAAGCAGTCTGTACTATTAGATATATCAAACACTTGTTGATTACTCACATCTTTGACAAGTTTGTAGCCCTTAACCGGGTAGGCCCAAAAGCCTTTTGTAAAATCCTCTAACAAGGTGGTTCACCTCTATGAATCTAAATTCCTCTAGCAAGGTAGTCTTTAATCAGACTTATCTCCTAACAGAGATTGAGATTCCTAACAGGATCTGTTCTGGTGAAGAACATTGTAAGACCTTAATCGGTCTGGTCTCTATTTTGCAGATAGTGACTTGTGAGTTCCATCTCACCATGGTTTTTCCCATTTGGGTTTCCACGTCAAATATCTTGTGTTATGGTTGTATTGCTTTTGTGGGTGAATGCTTTATTTGCATTTTGGTTTGCATGTGTGATAACCGATCTTTCTATTAAACTCATTTATCGGTTTATCTTCAGACTATTTAAGTGTTTTAGTGCATTGATTTTTGGCATACTAATTCACCTCTCCCCTCTTAGTATTCATCACAATTAACATTTCCAAGAATCTGATTTTACATGCTAGAACCAAGCACTTTGAACTCAAGTATCATTTCTTGAGGGAAAAGGTTTAGAAAAAAGAGGTGGTATTAGAACATGTTTCCAATAAGGAGCAGTTAGCAAACATATTCACCAAGCCTCTACCAAAGGCTACATTTACCTATTTGAGAGGTGAATTAGGGGTGTTTCCCCTTCAAGAGGTAAACTAAACATTTGTGCTCCACATCAGTCAGATCTTACTTTGATATAGCTTTCCAGGATTGATGTGCTGAAGGATGCTACTCCTCAGGGGGAGCAACATAGTGGAATAGGGAAGCTCGTGCCTTCACTTTGGTATTGGTGTCAAAGGGGGAGAAGATGTGAAGTGGAGAAGATGTGATGCAGAAAGAGAGACATTTTTGTATATTGCCATCAATGCCAAAGGGGGAGATTGTTGGCATATGTGCAGAGTTTGATGACATGTTGATACTGTATGTTGTCATTGATGTCAATATGCTGAGTGAACCGGTATATAGAGAACTAGTATGATGTTGTGAACCAGCATATGTGAAAAAGTGAACCGGTATGTCAAAGAGAGAACAAGTAAACCAGTATGATGTTGTGAACCAAAACCGGTATATCGGAATGAGAACCAGTACATGGAATGTGTTGTATCAAGAGTTCATATGACATGACTACCAGTTGGTAGTCTCAGTCTCAGGGTTTTCGGTTGTAGTGAACGTTGTAATGGAGGTTAGATCATGTCACCACGTCAGATTTGTGCACATGAAGGATCTTGCATGAAGAAGATTGATCTTATCTACCTTGAGAATGTGCAAAGTCTCTGCAAAACAGTGGAGAACATGTGATGGGTTATTGCCTCTAAGAAGCAGTGAAGAACAAACGATGGAGAATATCTTGAGATCTGTTCAAGACCATTGTATTTAAATGCAAAGTGTTCAATGGTCAGGATTGAACCGACTGAATCTCTCAACCTAAGTGTTTAAGGTTTAGGGTTTATGCTACCGACCTATCTGTTTCCTATAAGGTCGATGTGGTGTTTCATGTTGAGGTTGTTGGAAAATGTTGTGTGTGTATCTAAGTACATAGATATGTGATTCTTTCCAGACCAATTGAGAAGATTGATACCTGCATAGTGTGTGTGCAGAAGGAAGGAACTAAAGTGGATCTGCATAGGCATTGAGTGCTATTACTAGATCATTGTGATACCTATTGATCTCTAACCACTTCAACAGTTGGAAAATCCCTTAACAGGGTAGCCTTAACCAGCTTGCTGTAAATCCTTTAATAGGGTGACTCAAAGCCATTGAGTTCATAAAATCCTCTAACAAGGTAACCTCTAATAGGGTTCAACCCTTAACCGGGTATTCTAGCCATCCCTTAACTAAGTGATCCTTAACAGGATCAGTTCCTAACAGAACCTGTTGTAACAGTCTTTAATCGGACTAGGCTCCTAACAGAGTGGACTTCTAAAGAGTTCAAGAATAGCTTTTGGGTATTCATCCGCACCGTGGTTTTTCCTAGTTGGGTTTCCACATGAAAAATATGTTTGTCATGTGTGATGCCTCTTTCATGTGAAGTTTTGTTATTTCCAGTTTAGTGGTGAATCATGTTGATCTAGCAAGTTTTTATATATTTCTGATGGTAGATTATCTATTTAGGCACAAGGATAAAATGGAAATGAAGGTGTAAGTTGTGTGGAAAGACAAGTGTTTCCAGTTTATGTCTTTCACAGTTGCATTGTGTTTAACCAGTAGTGATTTGGTTCAGACTGATGTTAGTGATTGTCAGTCGAGTTCACTACCTGAAGTCAAAACCAGTCAAGGAAATTTTTTTGTGCATGTACTGATTCACACCCCTCTTAGTACCGGTTTGGTACTCACTGTTCATCATTGAGTTATCATTCCCATTATGGCTTGTTATTGATCTACCTAAGATTGGTTAGCCATTCATAATAATCCCTCCTTTTCACCCCTTTCCATCCATAATAAAACAACTCCTATTTGTGGCTAAGGAAAATTCTACGTCTTGTGATAGGTGTGGAACTAAGAGCATCACACATTCCGGGGAGTACAATTTCTTCCAGTTTTCTTCAATCTATCAGCACATAATCCACAATAAAGAAACATTTGCATCACCAATCTGCAATAAAGTTATGCTTTCTCTGCAATAAAGTATCAGTGTCATGGATTCAATCAGTTTTAAATGAGACACAACAAAAACAATGGGCTTCAACAAATCAAATCTTTCAATAGGCTCAGACAATATTATGGTGTTAGGTCCTGGAGACAACTGAGAGGTGGGGGGGGTGAATCAGTTGTCAAATAAATTCAAACCAAAACAACTTAAACAAACTTATTGCTTAATACCGGTAAGCCAAAATTTATGTCGGTAGATATTTTATCAATTAATTGCAGTACCAATAAAGATTAATGCATAAAACAAGAAGACAATAATATCCACAACATATAACACCAATATTTGTATGTGGAAACCCTGTAAGGGGAAAAACCACAGTGGGAAACCTTACCCAGAATTAGATGATGCTACTGCAGATAGTATGTGTGTATAATATGGGGTCTGCACATGTAGAAAGGCCAAGTGCCTAGAGCTCACTGATCAATCACAAAATGAGAGTCACATTGACTACAATTGGATGATTAAATCCAATGATAATGTACTACTTAAAATAACATCTCCATATGCTGGATTCAGTACTGGTTTAGCTCTGATATGCCTTCTTCAAACCTTCCTTCAATCTTGAATGATGTCTGCATGTAGGGCTCTACTGATATTCGCATATACTGAATTACAATCCTTTTCTCAATTGCCTATTGATCTCACAAATGAGATCTTACATTTATACCATATCCTAAGACGAATTAAGTAGGTCGGCTCACTAAAAGATATTATAATACAATAAAATTAATTACAAATATAACAATATCCAATGCATGATGTCGGCTCAATGCATTTACAATAACAACAAAATAATTTCCTTGACATCCCGTGCTGATCTAGAATAGATAAGCCTGTCGGTGTATATCCTGGACCTATTTGTCGGTAACAACAAATATGCAAACTCAAATAAAAAAATGAACAAATCACCAAGACAAAGTGTCAAAACAATGTATTCGACATAACCAAGTATTCTCCAAGTGATTCCAAGTGCTGGTGATCAATATATCCTACCGGTGAACTAAATACCAGTGACTGTGCATAAATCACTTGCTTGACGGTGAACATAACCAATTCTCCAAGTGTTGATAGGTATTGATAAATGTTGACATCAATGACAAAACCATATCAACATATCCAAAATATCAACAATCTCCCCCTTTGGCATTGATGGCAACACAAGATGGAAAAACCATCAAAGTGCCAAAATAGAAATGCCAAAAACCAAAAACCAATAATCTCCCAAAGAGATCATAACCAAAAATCAAAGTAACATACATTTTCTCCCCCTAGGAATGATATGTGTTTTTTAATTTGTTTTTCCATATCAATCTCTCCCCCTTTGACATGAAATGCCAAGGCAAAAAAAAGAATCAAATATAAAAAATACCAACTACTCCCCCTGAGAAGTAGCTCTCCTCATCAAAGCCGGAATAAAAGATTTCTCTATTAATTCTGCCGGTTGATGACAAACATCAACTGTCTAAGTCTCTACAGGTGGGGGTATAACCCCAATCTGGTCTATGAGATATTCAAAAGTTTTCTTAGGCAAAGGTTTAGTAAATATATCTGCAATTTGCTCTTTAGTATTCACATAAACCAATTTCACTTCTTTTGCTTCAACATTCTCTTTCAGAAAATTTAATTTGATAGAAACATGTTTAGTTTTAGAATGTAGTACCGAATTCTTAGATATATCAATTGTTGTTGTATTATCACAATAAATAGTTATAGGTTCCTTGCATTTTACCTTTATGTCTTTCAACATTTGCTTAAGCCATAATACTTGTGTGCAATTAGTTGTTGCTACAATATATTTTGATTCTGCTATAGATAAAGATGTGCAACGTTGTTTCTTACTTAACCAAGAAATTAATCTGCTACCAAGGAAAAATGCTCCACCGCTGGTGCTTTTTCTATCATCTATATCTCCTACCTAGTTTGCATCTGTGTATGCATATAATTCAAAGTTTTCATCTCTAGGATACCATAAGCCAAGATTTGTGGTGCCTTGTAAGTACCGAAAAATCCTTTTTACTGCTGATTCATGATTTTCTTTAGGATTACTCTGAAATATTGAAACAATACTTACTGCATTCATAATATTAGGTCTTGTTTGTGTCAAATACAGTAAACCTCCTATCATGGACTTGTATCTAGTCAGATTAACAGGTGTTGATTCATCCCTTAGTGATAATTTATCAATTGTAGTCATAGGTGTGCTTACCAGTTTAGAGTTCTCCATACGAAATTTCTTTAGTAACTCCTTCAAGTATTTAGATTGACTCAAGAATATACCTTTATCAGTTTGTGAAATCTAGAATCCTAAAAATAATTTTATCTCTCAAATCATAGACATTTCAAATTCTTGCTGCTTTTCATTAGAAAAGTCTTTACATAATCCATATTCTCCTCCAAAGATTATATCATCAGCAAAAACTTCTATAACCAAGATGTCATCCTTAGTCACTTTGTAGTATAAGTTGCTATCAGCATTACCTTTAGAAAAACCAATCTTCAAAATATACTTATCCAATTTGCATACCAAGCTCTTGGAGCTTGCTTCAACCCATACAAAGCTTTCTTTAACCTAGAAACCATATCATCATCATCTATCAAACTAAATCCATCAGGTTGTTCAATATAAACTCCTTCTTCAAGATCTCCATTCAGAAATGCACATTTAATATCCATCTGATATAATTTATAGTTCTTGTGTGCTGCAAAAGCCAAGAATAATCTTACTGCCTCAATTCTAGCTACTGGTGCAAAGGTTTCATTATAATCAATTCATTCTTTCTATGAATATCCCTTACACACTAGTCTTGCTTTATTTCTGATTACTTTACCATCTTCATTAAGCTTGTTTCTAAATACCCATTTTGTTCCAATTACATTTTTGTCTGTAGGTCGGGGAACTAATGTCCATGTGTTATTGTTTTGAGTTTGTTCTAATTCTTCTTCCATAGCTTTAATCCAATGTTTATCTTCACATGCCTCATTAATTGATGCTGGTTCAATTTGAGAAATAAGACATACCTCTTCATTTTCCAGTCTTCCTCTAGTCATAAATCCTTGACACTTGTTCCCAATTATCTGATTTTCAAAGTGGTTCAATCTTACATACTGGGGTGTCTTTGTTTGTTGTTGTTCCTCAGTTACTGTGGAATTTTCAGATGATGCTGGTGTAACTGAATCTTCATTCTGTACCAGTGTATTTATTTTAGGTTGATTTATCAGTATTTTTGATACCGCTTCAGAGTCTATGTACCTTGAAGTTCCTCTAAATTTTTCATCAATATTCACATTTGTACTCTCAACAATTTTTTGCAATCTCTTGTTAAAACATCTATATGCTTTGCTCTTAGATGAATAACCAAGAAATATTCCTTCATCACTTCTAGGATCAAATTTACCAATATACTCATCTCTTCTAATATAACATTTTCTTCCAAATATTCTGAAATATTAAAGAGTAGGAGTAATACCAAACCATAGTTCATGAGGGGTCTTACCAGTTTCACCTTTGATGTGAAATTTGTTGAATGTATAGACCGTTGTACTTACTGCTTCTCTCCAATATACATGAGGTAGATTTGCTTCTGATAACATACTTCTAGCTACATCTAAGATAGTTTTGTTTTTCCTTTCTACAACTCCATTTTGCTGGGGTGTCTGGGGTGCTGACAACTGTCTTCTGATCCCATTAACTTCATAGAATGTATTAAATTCCTTAGATGTAAACTCACCTCCTTGATCTAATCTTAGACATTTGATTTTCTTGCTGATTTCATTTTCTACCATCACCTTGAATAGCTTGAATTTCCCAAGTGCTTCTGATTTCTCCTTGAGAAAAGTAACCCAACACATTCTAGAATAGTCATCAATGATTAGCATAAAATATCTATCTCCTTGTAAGCTTCTAGCTCTTGCTAGACCACATAAATCAGTATGAATTAAGTCAAGAGCATTATTGGATTTCTCTGGAATACTCTTAAAAGATGCTCTAACTTGCTTTCCAAATTGACATTTCTTACATATCGGATTGTGAGGTTTGACAATCTTAGGTAAATCTCTTACTGCTTTAGTTCTACTTATTTTCACAATGCAATCAAAATTTACATGATAGAGTCTCTTATTCCATAACCAACTTTCATCACTATGTGCAATCAAGCATGTCTTTTCACTATTATTCAAATGAAAGATATTACCTTTAGTCTGATTACCGGTTGCAATTTCCAAACCAGTTCTGTTCATGATTTTGCATTTACCTATATTAAATTGTAACTAAAATCCTTTTTCAACTAACTAACCAACACTTAAAAGGTTATGCTTCAATCCTTCAACATAGTAAACATTATCAGTATTGTGCTTACCATCAAGTGATATAGTCCCTTTTCCTCTTATCAAACAAGCTTTGTCATCTCCAAATCTTAATAGACCTCCATTGTATTCCTGAAAGGTTAAGAATTTACTTTTATCACCAGTCATATGATGTGAACATCCTGAATCAATGATCCATTCATCCTTATCTTCAATTCTAGCTGCCAGAGCATGCTCTACTGGTTGAATAGTAGGTTCCAGTTGATCTTCTGTTATAGCAACAAAAACTCATCCATTGTCTATTGGATCCTCATCAGAATCATCAATGACTCCTTCATCAACAAGGTAACAATACTTGTCTCTATTCTTCTTAAATCTGTATCTCTGATATTCAGGGTTAGGCTTGTATGTTCTTTTAGCTTCTTCCTTTAATCTTGCATGTCTATCAGGACACCTAGATGCCATATGACCGATCTTATTGCAGTTAAAACATTTAAAGGGTGCTTTACCTTCATACTTACTTCCAATAGGACCTTTAGGCATTTTCCTTGCAAATAGTGCTTCAAGTTCTTCAAGTTCTTCATATTCTTTCCTTATTTCTTTAAGTTCTCTTGCATAAAAGGCTTTCCAATCAGATTTGTCAAATGATGATGATGATGATGTTGATGCCTTGAAAGCTAGATCTATTTTTATAGTAGCAACAGGACCAAATTCCTCAATTTCAAAAGCTGAAAGTTTTCCAACCAAAGTATCTCTAGTTACTAATGTATTAGGCATTGTTCACAATTCATTTATAGCTGTTACTTTCATTTTGTATGCCGGTGGCATTGCTCTTAAAATTTTTGAAACAATTTCATCTTCACTTAAGGTTCCTCCACAACATTGTATACCCAAAATAATTTCATTTACTCTTTCCATAAAAGCTGAAATTCTTTCATCCTCTTCCATTTTTAGATTTTCATACCTGACCCGAAAGGATTCAAGCTTTGCAATTTTGACTATGGTATCACCTTCATTCAATTTTTCCAATATGTCCCAAATAGCTTTACTAGTAGACCTATCTGATAATCCCATGATTTGCTGATCTGAAAATGCGCTCAAAAGTGCTTCTCTTGCTTTGCAATCATTTTCTTCATCTTTAGTCAGATTTGGTGGATTAGGTTGACTTTGAGTAGGAGTAGTATAGACATTCTTTGTAACTTCCTAGATGTCCTTTTCAATGCAATTTAGATGAGTCTCAATCCTGATCTTCCATATCCCATAGTTAGTTCTATCAAGTTTAGGAATGTCCTTCCTGAAATAGTTTGAAGACATTGGATCTCCTCAAGCTGTTAAACTTCTGCAAAAAGAGGATTATGCTCTAATACCAATTGTTAGATCCCAGAGACAATTGAGAGGAGGGGGGGTGGGGGGGGGTGAATCAGTTGTCAAATAAATTCAAACCAAAATAAATTAACCAAACTTAATGCTTAATACCGGTAGATAGTTTATCAGTTAATTGCAGTACCGGTAAATATTAATGCATAAAATAGGAAAACAATAACATTCGCAACACATAAAACCAATATTTGTATATGGAAAACCTATAAGGGGAAAAACCACAGTGGGAAACCCTACCCACAATCAAATGATACTACTACAGATAGTATGTGTGTACAATATGAGGTCTGCACATGCAAAAAGGCCAAGCGCCTAGAGCTCACTGCTCAATCACAAAATGAGAGTCACACTAACTACAATTGGATGATTAAATCCAATGATAATATACTACTTAAAATAGCATCTCCATATGATGGATTCAGTATCGGTTTATCTTTGATATTCCATCTTCAAACCTTCCTTCAATCTTGAATGATGTCTGCATGTATGGCTCTACTGATATTCACATATACTAAATTACAATCCTTTTCTCAATCGCCTATTGATATCACACATGAGATCTTACATTTATACCATATCCTAAGACCAATTAAGTAGGTCAACTCACTAAAACATATTATAATATAATAAAATTAATTACAAATAAAATAATATCCGATGCATGATGTCAGCTCAATGCATTTACAATAACAACAAATATAATTTCCTTGACGTGTCATGTTGATATGAAATAGATAAGCCTGCCAGTGTATATCCTGGACCTATTTGCCGATAACAACAAATATACAAACTTGAATAAACAAATGAACAAATCACCAAGACAAAGTGTCCAAACGATGTCTTCGACATAACCAAGTATTCTCCAAGTGATTCCAAGTGCTGGTGATCAATATATTCTGTCGGTGAACCAAATACCATTGACTGTGTATAAATCACTTGCTTGCTAGTGAACATAACCAATTCTCTAAGTGCTAATAGGTATTGATAAGTGTTGACATCAATGATAAAACCATATCAACATATCTAAAATACCAACATATGGTTTAGTGCTATCTATCCTTTTGTGAAAGTAAACATTGTGACCACAATCAAATAGACTTATACAAGTGACAAGAGACACTAAACTTGAGGACTACAGTGGATGTTGGTGTCGAGTCTTGGTTTTCTTTTAATTTTATCTTTTGGTGACATGTCTTTTAGCTTTTCCAGGATGTCTCTGACTAGAGATTTTATCTCCAAGATATCTTTGACTAGAAAGGCAAGGATGGTTTAGTGCTATCTATCCTTTTGTGAAAGTAAACATTGTGACCACAATCAAATAGACTTATACAAGTGACAAGAGACACTAAACTTGAGGACTACAGTGGATGTTGGTGTCGAGTCTTGGTTTTCTTTTAATTTTATCTTTTGGTGACATGTCTTTTAGCTTTTCCAGGATGTCTCTGACTAGAGATTTTATCTCCAAGATATCTTTGACTAGAAAGGCAAGGATGGGGTATTGTCACCTATTTTTCTTTGTTGTTTGTGGATTATCTCTTAGTAATGTTATGACTTGTCCAAGGATATGAGGGCATTGTGAGTCTAGTGTGAACTGGGGCATTCCTTGTTTGCGACTATCTGATCTCCATGCAAACATGTACACTGACTTTTTGGGTCAAAACCTATATCTGGATTGTCATTACCTATTTTGCCATAATAAAGCGCAATGATGATAACGCACAAGAAGCTCTTTCACTTCCATATCTACTTTCTTTCATCCCCCTTTCTTGATTAACCTCCATCGTCCTTCCTGAGTCTATGTAGTCTTCTATCACATGATTGAGTATAATGATACAACAAAAATATCTGCATTTCATGTAGATTGCACCTGCATTATCACATGTTAGCATTTCATACATACATATAGATATCACAATTACATCACATCCTATACACAACACCGTTAGCGTGTTTCACATTCTCATCATGTAAATAGATATTTGCATTATCATATTCATCTGCATTTCATATATTTACATTTGTATCATGCATAACATATTTAAAAACATAAAAGAACAAAAAAAAATATTGCATTTCATCATGTACATATTTGTATCCATATCATAATACATATAGAAGCATCACATAGGTATACATGCATAAAGCTGCCACAAGGATGAATCATCTCATATATATATATATATATATATCTCAAAATCATAAGTTTCATGATACAATGATGTCAAAATACATATGGCTACACAATCACCCGAAGGTGTCTCCATTGTCATACAAAATGATACAAAAATTATACATAGGGAGCCTTCTAAGGCTATGATGAACTCCCTCCCTCAGAGCCAGCTGGCCTCGATGGAGTCTGAGCCCTAGAAGGAGCCGCCCCAGGATCATCTCTCTTTCCCACTCTATCTGGTGGTGGTGGAGGACCCATGACCCCACCGCTAGATGCCTATCTCCTGTCTCTCCCTCAAGAGGTCGTCGTAGTTCGCAATGGTCTCCAGAAGCTCCTAGCCCACTGATCTGGTAGCACCACTCCATAGTACGAGTCTCTTCAGTGGGATATCTCCTCCCCTGCCCACATAACATAGGTGTATCCCCCCCTGTGTCCTCTATTGCTTTCCTGCCTACCCTCAGTGCTATCTCAACCTCCGTATAGCATTGAATAGCCTGATCCCTCTCCCGCTCAGTGTCCCTTAGCTGTCTCTTGATCCTAGTCGTATCCCTCTCCAGATCTTGGATCTCATCTATCTATCCCTAGCAGATCTCCCTCAAGGATAGTAGCTCATCCCCATCATCCCCTCTCCCCTCACCCTGTCCCTGTGGTTGCTCCTGTCCCTGTCCCTATCCCTGTACTTGTCTGGGAACCTGTGCTTCTAGTACCTGTAATGGAAATCCACCTCTACCCCTTACTACATGCATCCATCTCTCCTCTATGCCCTCTCTCCTCTAAGCCACCCTCCTCTCTACCATTGCACCTCACCTCCACCATTGGCCCCTACCTCCACCATCTCCACTATCATCTCCATCACCTCCATCATCTCCCTCTATCGGCTCCCCTGGATCCATTAGCCATGGAAATGGATGCTCTGGCAAATATGCAATATACTCTACATCCATCCCTGCATCCTCCACATCTGCCCAAATGTCCCAAGGCATGCGAACCATCTCTAGAAGCTGTGTCATTGCCTGATCATATGAAAATAATGGCCCCAAATGCACCTGATCCCTCACCGTTCGTGCATACATCCATGACCCCGTGGCATCTGATGTATCCTACCGAATTGCCTGCATACCCTGTCTATCAACTGCCTCTCAATAATATATGGTGTCCTCCCGATCAAATACCTTCTCCTGAACACATATGGAAGCTCCACTGCATCATCCTCCCACTCCTCATAGTCTAAGTAAGGCCTCCATACCACACTGTCTACCTCGTGAGTAAACCAACACCAATACTCTAACCTCCCAATCTATGGCTGAGAAGTAATCATATCATACAAATACACATAGCTACGCCCATGTCCGCTGCCTCTAAAGTGTATCAGTCTAACTGATAGATGCTCATATTCCCATACCTATAATAATATCACTTCGCATCCTAATCCTGGTGAGTCATGATATACAAACAGATGCAGCTCATAATACATGTGTTCCAACAGATATGACTCCCATGCAAACATGGTGTACTCAATCACCAATGTCTCTAGTGTCCTCCCCCATCCCACAACCAACCCTTGTGTCACCCTGTCTGGACAGAGGAACCCACTAATAACTCCTGCTAGCACCGCCGGTAGTGCCAATCCTGTCAATGTCATGGTGTCCCAAGCCACATGTCCTGGCCTCATCTCTAGTCCTGGATCTTGGAACACTCATCTCAGTGCATCCTTGTCACCCTCTCGATCATAAGGAACCAACTCCCCATTGATCAGTATCCTCAATATCCTGTACACATCCTCTAAGGTGACTATCATCTCACCCATCGACAAATGAAAAGTACATGTCTCTAAGTGTCATCTCTCAGCTAATGCAGTTAGTAATCCCATGTTCACCCAAAACTCAGGCACATACATAATGTATCACAATCCCATAGCCTAAACTACTGCTCTTTTATTTTAGTGCCCCTACTTGAATGTATCCTCTTGAGTATCTTATCCAATTGACAATGTATGTTCTATCACAGACTTGTCAATTTCAGCCTAATCTAATTGGCAACGTATGTTCTATCACAAAATTATCAATTTCTTTGGTAGTCCCTGTTCATCACAAAGTGCCTCGCTCTATCCTATCTTAGGGCCTTTGCCTAAGTGTATCCTCTTCAGTAGTTTCCTGATTGGAAATGCATGTTCTATCATAGAATTGTCAATCTTGGCCCTATTTGCTATCCTAGTCTTCCCTAGAGGACCTGCTTGAGTGTATCCTCTTAACAACTTATCCAATCGGCTGCGTATGTTTATCACAGAATTGCCGATTCAACCTTGAAGACACAAATGTGCTTGCATACTTCACAAACGCACCTGCTCTACACAGATGCGCCTAAATCACACAAACGTGCCTCTATTCTACACAAACACGCCTGTCCTGCATAAACGTGCCTGCACTTCACAGATGCGCTCGTATTGAACATAGACTCTTTTGAAACCATAGACGTGGTTACATTCTGCATAGACACACCTAGCCTACCCAGACGTGCCTGGCACCAACGTAGATGTGCCTTGGTGTTTTTTTACCCTGCTTGACAAGTTTCTAAGACATATCTAATGCACATTTATTGACCTACCTAGCATGCATTTATGACACACAATTAATGCAACAAGGTACAAGGAGGTTTTGTGGTACTCATCGGCTCTCCTGCATCTACTAGCATCTGATATCGACGAACCCGATCGAATCTATGCACCAATGCCATCGCTGCTGACTGCTCACTACTCTCTCTCTGCACTCTGGTCTCTTAGGCGTGTGGATGACAATGAGGATGTTTTCCCTTGTAGTCTATCTTATAGACTACCCTAGCCCTAGTCTCCTGAGTCAGTCTTCTTTATCCCATGACACTGTCACTCTATCCTATCCGATCAGTCCTTTCTTGCCTTTCTTTCTTATTGAGAGATTTTTTGCGATCCTTTCAAACATTTTCATCCAATATCTCAAGGGGGCATATCATTCCCGTCTTCGGGCAACTTTGTATTAGTTCATCTTATCTTCTTTGAAACAACGCGACAGGCTCTCAAAGAGGGACAAAATGTAGACACCTAAAATTTTCCTATCTAATTAAATAAATATCTCTATTTATTTAATTATTTTTGCCTAATTCTTCTATTAATTAAATGAATCTTTATTTATTTAATTAATTCATTTATCCTCTTCTAGCCTTATTTCTCAATTAAATAAATACTTTTGTTTATTTAAATTATCCTTTTCCTAAATTAAATAAATAATTTTATTTATTTAATTGATCCCACTTCTTCTATTATTTAAATAAATCTTTATTTATTTAAATTTAAATTCATTAGCCTTTTCTACCCATGACACATGCCATTCATGTCTTAATTCCTACGCTACCTACCCTCTTATTATTTTCTTATTTCCTCTACCTACCCTTTAATCCTAGCCAACCATTTATCTTTTACACCTCTCAATCTTATCCCTCCATTTCTTATAGTGCCTTCTATATAAGGAGATTCTTCCTTCATTATCAACCCTAATCAATCTTTTAAGCATTCTAGCATTCAAACTTTCATATGCGATCTAGCTATCAACCACATTTTTGTTCTTTGTTGAGCTCTTGTGTACAGATAAAATTTAAGAGAAAATATATCGAGCAAGATCAATGGGGATAGGAAGAATGGAGATCCAAACCATATTGGACATGTGATGGTATAATCTTTGTGATTTTGTTGATTTACATTGTCTTAGGTAATCTTCATATGTTATGGTGTATCTTTGTTGTTGTTAGGCTAGGGTTTTGTGGTTGAATTTATTTAGCCTTTCAATATTGTTGTTTCCAATTTTACCATAAACAATACCAGTAAAAAACCATAGGAAAATTTTGTCTTTTGTATTGATTCTCAGGAATTATAGAGTTAAAACAATCTCCAAACTGTACATCAAAACATGACTTCGAGCAACCTAAAATAAGCAAGTTGTAGAGTCCTACTTGAAGAAAACTTACTAAATATAGTAAGTATGACTCACACAACTACATGTAAAACAAATGTTGAAATTACTATTAATAGAAATTTTATTAGCAAAAATTTCTATTTATAGTAAGTCTCAAAAAAATTTGCGCCTCTCGGCAAGACGCCTTCGACATGTCACCTAACGGTGAGCACCTAGTGGCGCACTAGTGGACAATTGATGATGACGCAACCACTACTAGCTAAGATAGCCATGATGACTCAACCATTGCTAGTTAAGAGTCCAATTTGGACTTCACATTTCAACACTTTATTGGAATAACATTAGTTTGTGTGCAGGATAGAGTAGCACCTTAGTAAAAAGGTTATGAAGGATGATATTCCTCTTTGCAACATATTCTCCCATAGAGAGATACCAGTGTAATATATCACCTTGGAGATTAACATAATATGGTTGTCATGGGGTGGAGAATTGCTAAATTAATAAAATCCAACTCTTAATCTTCTCCCTTAGAGGCAAAATCTCAAAGTAACTGAATACAAAGGCCCAAATGTGTAAAATATACTTCAACTTTTGATTCCTATGGATATATTAGAGATTTGGAGCCTCTTCATCACAAGAACAAAATTTGGCCATTATATAAATATCTGAATCACACCAAATCTTCAGTTGGAAAGTGTGTGAACCTTTGCATCATTAAGATGCATGTTAAAAAACCTCGACATATACCAAATATCCAAATGTAAGAGTTTTGAAGTTTGGTTACACCCATTGTTTTATAGCTCTGTTACCATAAACAGGATGAAACCCAATCATTTCCCATTTCAACCCTCCAGAAACTGGTTTCTCAGCAGTGTCAGACATTTAGGAATGTTTTTTTAACTTTTTCTAAATATTCACCTAAAATTTCTGCACAGTGCAGATTTTTGAACTCTTTTTTCTAAGCTTTTCAAATGTTTGAACTCTTTTTTTCTAAGCTTTTCAAATGTTCACCAAACAATGTGTATTTTTCAACTTTCTAAATATCCATAGGAGTTGGGAGTTTGATCTTTGAAGAGTTTTTTCTATAAAAAATTCAGAAATTATGAAGTAAATTCTACAAGTTATTTTAAGTCAAAAAGATACTATAATTTTGGTTTTTTTAAATTAATTTAAAAAGTAATTTACATAATATAATTTATTTTAGAAATAAATATTTTATACAAGTTTACTTGTAATTGGAATGTATTTTAAGAATTGAACACACATATACATACATACATACATACATATATATATACACATGTTTCTTATACGCAACCTTCAAATTTTTGGTTTCTTGTCTTGTTGCCATTTCCGTTTTGTTTCTTGTTTCTCATTTCTGGCAACATAGTTTTATAGAGAATATTTTGATATTCCTCCATTATTCAATACTATAGAGGTTTTTCTACTCATGAAGGCGTGTAGCTTAGATTGCAGGCATACATTTCACAGGTTGAAGTCTCACTATAGAGAGAAAACATTTATTTACTGACTTATTGTTTGGGCTTGATGTTAAGTGTTTTTTAGATCTCTACAAAACCAATTCAAAGTATTCTTCGCATTACAACTTTGAGCAATGGGTACTAACAAGCAAATAGATTCTATTAAGGGCGCATGCACACAATGGGTAAGTTAGAAATCATCAAATTTTTTTTGGCCATAATCCTATTATATATTGACATGTGGTCACACAATGGAGCTGGTTGATCATTTCTTGAAAAGGTGTCCAACCAACTAAGCACAAGCTGCTGACTCATATGGGCTATTGGCATAGAGATGTTAGCAATGCCCTGCCCCCCTCTGATGCCTTGACACATGGTATTATGGGGTCATCAGATGTTATTGAATCAATAAATTTAAATCCGTTATGCAATTTTTTGTGTTGTTGTTTTTAAAGTCGGTTAGTTTTAAATCACATGCATTAAGTAATATATTAAGCCTAAAAAATGTCAGTCAACTTTGAATGTTTAACACTTTTAAACCTAAAAATCAAAACTTAATGTATGTAATTGAAACCATCTGTTCAGAGCCATGTTTCATCTAATTATTTCCTTACTAATTTAACACTTAGATGAAACAATAAATGTACCTCTTTCTTTCTTGACATCTAAATAGGAATTAGCCATTCATCCACATCTCTGCTTCTCGCTCTCCCTTGCTTGTACATTGCTCTTTCACATTGGTCCCTTGTAGAAGGTAGTCTCGTAGGCTACATTGATTGCAAAATACACACAAAATGGATGTGTTGAGCAGGCTTTAGAATTATTCTTTTAAGTGAATGCAAATGGTAAGAATAAATCTAAATCCTTGCTAGTATTCCTCCCGACTTGTGCCAAAATGAGAGTCTTACACATAATGGATGTGTTGAGCAAGCTTTAGAAATTTTTTTTTAAGCGAATGCAAATGGTAGGAATAAATCTAAATCCTTTGCTAGTATTCCTCCCGACTTGTGCCAAAATGAGAGTCTTTTCGAAATGGGATTTGGACACTCATCGGAGCATCACGATAAGGAGAATGGATTGAAATATACTTAATTAACACGAGGGTATTAGTAATTTATTTAAGTCTCGGTCTTCAATATGCATGTAGAATTGATTATTATTGGCTTTCAATCAAACACATTAATTATAGGGAATTCTTTAATATAGAAAATAATCTAGTCTAATAATGGTTATCTAATTAGTAACCCAACTCTATGTTTTAGTATCTCTGATTAGAAGTAGGATGGAATAATAAAAAAATATTTTATGATGACTTTTCTTTTGAGTTAATGTCTTTAGATTAAGGACATCATTATGAGAGATGTGAACCAACTTGTTAATTTTATCATTACGTGGTTATAATATGACGAGTTTACCTAATGTTTCATTGTAGATGTAATATCGTAGATTCTTGGACATGTTATGTTTAATTTTATTAGGAACAAAACAAAAAGTGTGTAATAAAGAGAAATAAAAGAAATAAAACATTTGAGTATAATGATTCTAGAAGGGAATTAATAGATTCAATGTCTATCATATTGGCTATATCATAGATGAGAATTTTTAAGGTTAAAATTAGTCTTTCGTTTGTTTTTTATTAGGATAAACAAGTTTTGAGGGGACTAGAAACCCCATACAATAGGTTTGAAGGGACCTGAAACCTTTGGATAACACAGGGATCCAGACCCAACAATAGGACATTGCAAGCAAATAGATCAAAGACACCCAACAACCAACACTAAACATAAGCCAACAAGATTACCAAGTTGACAGATCCAACAGATCAAAAAAACCTAGTAGATCATGAAGATAGAGAACAAGGGTTTGTCTGGCACCCTCAGCCAACAAGGAGGGTTTTCCCAAGAACCCTTAACCTCAAGCAAAATCCTCAGCAGATCATCAACAAAATCATATCCTAACCAAAAAACAAAGACTGGCTAGACTGGGCCCTTGAAAATTACCAGCATCTAGCATAGCCCTGAAGAAAAAATGATAAAAGGGGTTTTTCCAGGCTCTTTCAACCTTAAAAGTGGGTTTTATAGGGCTCCCACAACCAGTAGAAAAATGGGGATTTTGGAAGGCTTCCTTAACCTCATCCCTAGGTTATGAAAAGGCTCCCAAAACCACAAAAAATGGGTTTTGAAGTGGATCCCTTAACCACATTGAGCTAAAATGGAGGCCAAAGCATAACAACATCCAAGCCAGCAAGCATCCCCAAAATCCCCACCTCAATTAGGAAAGACAGAAAATAGCTTGAAAGAAAGGATTCAACAATCAGAAAACGAGCCTCCAAGACCACCAGCAACAAACCAACAACAAACCCTAAAGGCATCCAACTGTCAAACCCAGAAATAGACCACCAACGACCAAGGTAATCCACAGTCTTCTCCTTACTCTTGCCAACAGACATCACCGCCACCAAATCTACCTCAATAGGATAACGATTCTTACCAAACCCCACCATCTCAACCTCAATAAAAGATGTGGCCACCTCAATAGGATTGGAAGGAAACAATCCAACAGGGTGAGATATGAGAGATAGAAGCTGGACCAAGGGGGTAGATAGAGAAAGACCCACAACAGGGCATAAAACCCCATTTAGAAGAGCGAGATCCAAAACCCAAGGCACAAGATATCCCAAAGGGAAGACTTGAGATATACTGCCAGGGTCCTAGATAAGAGGAACCACCACCACACCCTAAGGGAAAGAAACAAAGGCATCAACAAAAGCCTCAACCTAATGATCAAAGCATAGACAGGCACAACACCCATCATAGAAAGCATGGAGACCTTCTCACATTGCCAAAGGATGCCAAACACTAGCTCACACTCCCACCAGGCCCAACGCCAAGAGGAAAGAAGGCAAGCATCAGCAGAGAAAAGACTTTGTCGACAACGAAACAGAAGACCAAGAGCCTGCAGAATAACAAATGAGCTGCAAGGGCCATACTACCTCCAAAGACCTTCCACGCAAGAAGAAGTCTCTAAAAGCCAGCCACAGGAAGCTCCATCTGTAGGAACAAGGGATGCAACACTCCATAATCCAGGATTGAAAAGGAGAAAGCGAACCCCAAATAGAGGATCCGTCACATCTCCTCTACTGCAAGCAAGGCCATCCAGGACCATAGCAAGGTAGCACTCCGAAGGGCGATGAAGCAGGAAACCAACCCATAAGGGGAAGAGATCTTCCTCCCTATCGCCATCATCATCTGCAGAATCCTGTGCCTCCTCCGTCGAAACCCTCACTACACTCCCGCTCCTGCTCTCGCACATTTTATTTTGGCTAAGTGTGTAATTATATTAATTATAATGGGTTATGTAAGCTTCAAAGAGTTATTTAGTTGCGAGTACTTTTAGAGGATGTATCTAGAATAGGTGATTAGAGTGTTAAGGCTTCTAGTTTACTACAAAAATTATGCCCTCTAAAGATGATTTTATTTTAACAAGTGTATGCAGGAAAAGCGGGTCAATGAAACTTAAAATGTGAAAAATGAAGCTCAAATGGACTTATCCACACACCCACAGGACTTCTTGGTGCAAGCTATGGAGTCATGAAGGATGACTTAGCTTCCCAAGGTTGGTTCCATGGTTCTCTATCTCACAAGGTCCTTTAAACCAATTTCTCTGCTCTTAGATCACTGAGTAAGTGGTTTAGGGATGACAAATGCAAGAACAAGGGATGCTTTGATTTATTTTAACATGAGAATGCAACCTATCTATGCATGATCCTACAAATGAAATGAACTAGATTATAAGATGACAAGATTAGTAGTAATACTATCCTAACATGATATACTAGTTATATGATTAAGCTATTGATGAAAGAAACAATCTAAAATGGCTATTAGATTAATTCTTATTTGCAAAGAGAGACTAAATGTGCTAAAAATTGAGCATAAGTATGATATTTAAGAGATTTCAAATATCAAAATGGAGGAATGAGAGCTCTATTTATATCAAAAATAGGGCAATGGATGGCTAGGATTGAAAGAGTCAATCAAGGGTTGATTTTGAAAGTTGCTCAATCCATGTTCACAATTTTCACCAATGAAATGGTGACAATTGGAAACATAAGGTTGGTTGAGAGGAGATGTAAAAAGCATTAAATGCTTTGGAAGACCTCATGGTTACCTTAGGGGGTAAGGGTTAAGGTTAAGTTAGGGTTATCCATTGGATAAAGCTTTTACCCAAAGGATAAACTCTTGTGCAAAGGTTAAAGGGATAACCATGGTCAAAGCAATAAATGCTTGATGAGACCCTTGGGTTAGATGGAGGTTAAGTTAGGCAAAAAGTCTCTAATCATTCCACTAAGGGTTAGTTAACCATTAATGGTTTGAAGACTTTGGGGACAAATTTGTAAGAGTCCTTCCAAATTTGGGGGCATTCAACAAGTTAGGCTTTAATGCATTTGGAAGACTTTCCTCCAAATTTGAGAAGTGACCTCCTCAAATTTAGGGAAAAGGGATAATGGATGGGTTTAGGTTAATTGATTAGGTTTAGAAGAATCTAGAAGAATTTAGGAAGGGGATTAGGGTGCAAGTGGGTGAGGAATAATAGGATTTAATTAAAATAAAGTCAATTTATTTTAATTGGTTGCAACTTGTATTTGAATAAATTAGATTTATTCAATTTGGGGGGAAACTATTTAATTCAATGAGCTAGAATGGGGATTTTAATTAAATGTAAATTTAATTAAATGTCTTAGATAGAAGAAGGGTATATTAATCAAATTTTAATTTAATTAATTAGAAGAATTTAAGAGTAATTAAATGAATAAAATTCACTTAATTGATTATGCAACTTTTAGGTGTCTACATTTTGCCCCTCTTTGAAGTGACGTGTGTGCACATGTTGATTCAAAGAAAATGATGTGTCATTCTGATTATGATCAATTTTTATGTCATTTTATTTATGTCATGCCCCAGTTTTGATAATCGATGTTGATAATGCCCCCTCGGGAGATGAATCAATAATTTTGAAAAATTGATTTGATTTGGATAATTTTGATAGCATTGTAAATTTTGGTCTATGTTGAATGCGTTAATTGATTCATCTCCCGATAATGTTGTTGGTTAGGTTGGTATGAGACACTGCGAACAAGTTTTACGTTCATTGATGGAACCCTAATTTTGATTTACCCTATAAAAGGGGAAAAGTAATTCCTTTTTGTCTCATTTGTGCTTGTTGACTTTGGAGATAGTGACATTTGGAGAGAAGTCAGCATGCTGATTCCATATTCTTCTCACCAATTCGAGCGCGTTAGGAGGTATCGGAGGCCTGCAGCATATGGACCACTGGTAAGTCAACCTTTTTGACCCCTATTTGATTTTTGGTTTTGATGTTTTTGGTAATTTTTTGAATGTTTCATGCAGATTTTATGTTTTAGCGCATCGTGTCAAAATGGTAGCGCATACTAAAATTTTTGTAGTGTGTAGAGTCTAGCAAATAGGGTAGCATCCGAAGTTTTTAGGCTAGCACATAGTTAGGTTAGGATAGCGCGCTGGGTTAAGTTAGTGCACCGGGCGGATAGGCTAGCGCAGAGGTTAAAATGGGTGGCACGTCAGATAAACCTAGTGCATAGGGCTTGTAGGAGGTCTCATGAGTAGGGTTAGCTAGCGCATAGGTGAAACCTAGCGCATAGGGTTAAATTAGCAGCACGTGGAGGGCATAGAAGAGCGCATAGAGGGTCTTAGTGCATAGGGTATTTTAGAGAGCGCATGCGAAGAAAAGGATAGTGCATAGAATTTGTTTAGCACATAGGGTTGGTTAGGTGGTGCGTAGACAAAACAACGTAGCGTGTGAGATGTAGTTTCGTGTGAGATAGGATAGGTTAGCGCATGAGAAAAATTTTGATGGGAAAGTGGGATTTGTGAATGCGAAATTTGTAGGTTGATGTCGGGTTCGCTGGGATAAGTGAATTTTTGCTAGTCTTTGTGTCTGCTGTCATTGATGTGATAAGTTTGTCTAATATGAGTTTTGATATAACTTGGTTTGTTTTTTTGATGTTTCAAGTTGATATAGATTTTGATGTGATTTTGGATATGTTGTGGAACTTCATTTAAATTTGTTCAAAGTTTTCAATTTTTGGATATGAATGTGTTTGATATGAAGTGTGGAGTTTGAGTTGTGTTACAAACTGATATGGAACTTGAGTTGTGTTACAAGTTGATATGGAACTTGAGTTGTGTTACAAGTTGAAATGTTTGTGAAACTTGAGTTGTATTACAAGTTGATATGATTTGATGGATTGATATGATGTAAAACTTGATTTAGATTTGTTCAAAGTTTTCAAGTTGTTGAGATGATTTTGATTTTGATATCCATGTGTTGATGAGGGAACTGATATTGGATTTGCATTGTGTTTGATAGGAGCATCTTGGAGTATTGCAGTCATGTGAGCGATTTCCGAGATCATGGTCATTGATACCATGATTGACATAGGGAGACAGGGATATTATTGATAGGTGTGGGTTGACCTCTTTGCTAAACATGCCTCGGTTTATCATAAACCGAGGTTTATTGACATCAATGGCAGAGAGGTGGCATAGTGACATAAACACCTTCCATTTGGCTACAGGCGAGATGACAGTGACGCCTGAGGATTGCTACCGGATTCTGTGGATACCTGTGGTTGCAAGTACAGACACACTTCACAGAGCATGACAATGCACTCAATAAATCATTACAAGCATGGTTAGAAGATTTAAATCAAAGACATGTAAAACCATAGCTAATCGACTTATTGCCTCCTAGTAAATGCGAGTATGAAAAATGCTCTCAGATCGAATTATGCAAAATTCAGTGACTTGACTACACTTAGATGGAGGATTTGAATGCTGAAAATGCGTGATCTAGTAAGAATAGAATGATTAAGCTATATGAGTTCATGATTGATCTAGAAAATGAACTATAATGAAATTGCAATTAAGCTAAAATGAGCATGATAACATTGCTAAGAAATGATAAACTAGAAGCTAGATGCCTATAGTAACAATTCTTAAGCTACGAATGAGATGGGATCCATATTACTCAAAATGAGGTCTATTTATAGGATTTTCCAAGGCTAGGGGTGAGTTGGCATGAATCAATAGTTGAGATTGATCTGAAGATATCAATGGTTAAATTGGAGGAGGTTGGCAAAGGGAGTTGAATTAAAGGGAACACTTAGTGACAAGTGTCACAAAGGTTCTAGAAGATGTTGGATGAAAGGGGACAAGGTGGTAGGTAGAATGGGTTAGGTTTAGGAGTGGTAGAAGTTAGGAGAATTTGAATTTAAAAATTCAAATAATAGGAAAAGGATAATTAATCTCAACAATTCATGAATGATTTATTTTAATTAATTAGGGGATTAGAAGAAATGATTTTGATGGGGGGAATTAATTAATTTGAATTAATTAATTAAAGGAGTGAAATGAACCTATTAAATAAATCTTTAGATTTATTAATAAGTAGATGAATGAGAGATTTAATCAAATTGCTTAGTGAATTCAATTAAATTGGGGAGGAGGGATTAATTAAATAATTCCTTATTTAATTAATTATCTTCAGACCATTTTTAGGTGTATACAATATCAAAATCCCAACAAAGTACTATTAACAGATCAGAACAACATATTCTTATTCATTTCTTCCTGAAAATGATTACATATTCTAAAAGAGAAAATTCAGAATGCTTGACAAAACTCTGCTTAATTCCTTTTCATCTTGTCTAACTCTAAGAAAGAAGGAAGAGCTTATTATAAAAAAAATATCAACTACAATGGACAACTCAAGTTACGCCCAGAAGAAGAGGTGGATAATTGTCAGATGAAGGAGATAATTGAGAGCTTGGCTGTAGGAACTGTGGATCTGAAACCGAACCACAGTCTTTGCACGCCAAAGCAATATTTTGCGAATTCAATATGCATTAGAGTTAAAACTCCCATGGTGAAGTATAATTGCTCCGATTATGCCATACATTGTGCTTGCTCGAATCCCTTCATTTTGACCTCCAGTTATTTGAACGTGATTCTCCAGTCCTTAGGCGTGAAAGAAAATCATCCACCGCAACATCAATTATTATCTGCACTAAAACAAAAACAACATACAAGGACATGCGTATGTATCTTACTCAATTAATACATTCATTAACTCACATATGACATTATCCTAAATAATCTGCATATCACAGGGACAAATCATTTGGCTGTAGGAATAAATTGGCATGGCTGCAAGAATTAACAGACAAAGTTCAAACATGATTTGTTAAGTTTAGTTTTAAAACATGGATTACATATAGTCAATTCACAATACTTTACTTATCACAATGCAACCCAAAAGATACCAAAAAAAACCCTAAGAGTCATGATAAAAACATGTCAAAGCATCGACTTATCATGCCCCCCAACTTTAAGGGTTTGCTGCTCCTGCAGCAAAAGGAAAATTTCTGATTTTTGCTGAAACTCTAAAATCAGCAACAGTGTCCTGTCCGGTTCCCTTGGAAGGCAAATTCCAATAAAATCCCTTCATTTTCTCCAACCTGGACTATCTAGCTGTTTCTTCTACAATTGCATCATAATTCTTTTATGTTGGTTGGCATGCCAAAAGTGGCCACATAAGGATCGGAGGTTGAAAGATTAATGGCAACTAGCTATTTGATTTCTCCCTGCCTAGCTATATGTATCTGGAGGCTCTTTGTATGGCTGCACGAAAATTCTATAATGAGTAAGGTTCTCCCATTTTTAAATGATCTGGTAGATGATTCCAGTGTTGAGTTAGCCCTTCTAGTGCAGTTGTCCTGTGGGTCTGAACCAAATGTTCATACACTTGATAGACTTCCTCTCTCATTGGAAGTACTATCTTACTAGCATCATCTCTTATTAGCAACTTTTTCCAATCATAATACAAAACCTTGGGTGCTTCTGATTCCCACCTCAATGGCAATGGATAGTCAAGTTCCAATTTTTCAAACTCCCTGGCTTGTGGTCCTATGATCATCTCATTTTGGATCCATGACATTAAAGCTCTGAGATGGATATCCCCAATATACAATAAAGGATTTCATTCTCTATCTTGGGGTACAACATAGTTATGTAAATATAATTCACATAACAAATTCCTTACATCATGTGGGGAGGTTTGATAAGCATGATAGAATTCCTCAGGTGTTTCCAAGGATGGATTAAGGTCCCTAACAATGCAGTTTAGTCTGAAATTCAGATACCACTCTTTTAAATGTACTACATAAATTCTTGGTGGTGCCCTACACTGCATCATCTTAGGAACCATACCATAAATCTCTTCTACCTTAGCTTCTAATTCTTTAATTCTATTATCTTTCTTTTCTATCTCTTTTTGCTACTTATTAATTATCCCCTTCAACCTATCCTTCTCTATTTCCCATTGCCTAAAAAATGTTAAAGCAATTGATAAACTAGTTAGGGATGAAGGAGGTCTAATAGGTCCTACCTTAGACCATGGGATTTCTTCAATAAACTCCTCATTTTGAGTTGACATATCTCCCACATTTTCTTCAAGTTGCTGTAGAACATCATCAACAGTCTCCTCACATTGCAATGCCACTGAAGCAAGATTTGCTAGCTTATCCATTACAACTTCTTGAATTTCTTCTTCTGCAGGGTTTTCTTGAATTTCCTCTTCCAAAGGGTTTTCTTGCATTTCTTTCTCTGCACCATCTTCTTCTTTTGAAGTTTCTACTGCAATAACCTCTGCTGGATTACTCACAAGTTGAGTCTTTTGTGTCCTTCTTCTTGTTCTTCTTACATATACTTTTGAAACAGATGCAAGAGTTTTTATTTTTGTTCGACACCTCTTGGCTGTAGGAGGAATATGCATTTCCTGCAGCCAGATAACAAATTCTTCATCTGATTCATCCTTTTCCAATTCTTTTCCTTCCCTTTGCAAAATAGGTGAATCTCTTTGAAGGGAAGTAGAGGTTCATTCTTCGATTGACTCTACTTCAATATTTCCTTCCACAATAATTGTAGCTCCTTCAGCAACCAGCAAACCCTCATCTTCACCAGAAAGATATTCTGCAACAATCTCTTCTTGAGCCGACGAATTATTTGCAATAGGGGATTCATCAACCCTAAATTGTAGAATATCCTCAAACACACCCCATTCCATTTGTGAAACATCTCTCAGGGACCACTGTACAAGCAACTTAACCAATCCATGATGGCTAATAGAGCGATTTCCATATTTTCTAGTCTCCTTAGCACTTATATAAATGAGATGATACAAGAAATTTGGGACATTAACTCGCCGGCCATGACGCAGATGACTAAGTAACTTAAAATTTGTTGAATACAGTTTTGAATGCTGTCCTTCACATGGAATATATTTCATAATATACAGAGCTACCTGAGGCCAATGTGCTACTAAAGAAACCCTTCTAGTCCCTTGTCTGTCCACCATTAAGGGTCTATCAGTGGAAATTGTGAACTCTGCCCTAACACTCCTTGCGTCTTTTGATTCTAGAAAGAGATCTCCTTCCTGTAGCAACCCTGTGACCTCTGCAATTCACTACTCCATAACAATTACCCTTAACCCTTTGACTGTAGCTTCTCTTTCATCAAAGGAATGCATAAATTCCATAGCTATTTCATTGTTGAAATCCCTGATTTTCAAGAAATAATCCAATCAGCCGTGGTTTCGAAAATAATGCTCACATACAACATTCTGTAGCAACCCTTCATGGATCGTTGGCTCATGGTGAATTAGATCACCACCCATCTTTTACTCTGATACTTCCGCAACTTCACCAAAATGTTTGACAGTTTCACAAAAAACTAAAATCTACATATCTTAATTTTGGCGGCAGACCTTATTATTCACTTGTGTGAAATAATAAGCATCATAAGTAATGTCAGTTAGGAAATCAATTTGGGATATTAAAAAAAACTGATAATAAATCTTATTGGAAAAGGACCATAAAGTACCCCCCCCCCCACTTAACCTAGCATGTGTCCACACAGGCTGACGAGATTTCGGGTTTGGAACAGATTTAAATAGGATAAAAATCATAATGAAGTAATAAATGCATAATTAAAATAAAGTACAATATACACGTACCTGCAATTGGGCGAAAATGATGGCGAAATGAAATGAAGTGACAGGTAAGAAAATGGAATGGAATGTAGTGGATGGAACTTTATGTACGAAGAACAATATTCCCATGGAAATATTTTATTATGATACGACGAATAAGTTCACTGCAGAGGCTGCAGGAACATCACCTTTATCAAAATGCTCAAGTGCAACAGGAAGCTCATGAATTGATACCGAATCATTGGCAGTTGCTGTAGGAACCTTGCCATTTCCTGTAGGAACTTTTATTTCATTTTGGGGAGCAAACTGCTACAGGAACTCTTCTCTAGTAGCTAGCTTGTGATAAAGTTGTAGTCGGTGTCCATTCACTAAGAGTTTAAATCGAACAAGATCTATTATGGACAAACAGACTGCTCCATTTTGAAATACTTCTTCTACCTCATAAGGACCTAACCACCCTGTTTGGAGTTTTCCCATAGCATCCTTATATCTAGAATCATACAGGAGTGCCCAATCACCAACTTTGAATTTCTTTTCTTTGATATATTTATCATGCCATCTTGCTCTTTGGTTTTGAATCAATTCTGTCTGTTGAACAACTATCTTCCTCCATTCATCAAGAGCATTTAACTGCTCAATTCATTCCTTTTGTGCTTTAGACAATGTCATATTCAGTTGTAGAGCTGTTCTCAAGGTTTTATGCTCAAATTCAATAGGCATCATTGTTGTTTTGCCATAAACCATCTCAAAAGGGGTGAATCCAATTGGTGTTTTCCATGTTGTTCTATATGCCCAAATTGCCTCTGAAAGTCGATGAGACCAATCTTTCTTGTGGATAGACACTGTTTTTGTAAGAATAGCCTCAAACTCTCTATTGGTAACTTCTACTTGTTTATTAGACTGTAGATGATATGGAGTAGATTTCCTATGTCTTATATTGTATTCATTGACCAAAGCTTTTATCAATGTTGATGTAAATTGAGGTCCTTGATCTGAGACAATTTCCCTTGATACTCCATACCTTGTAAATATTTCTTCATAGAGAAACTCAGCCACCTTATTATCTCTTGCATGTTGCATAGCTCTAACGTCCACCCATTTTGTCATATAGTCTGTACATACCAAGATATAAGATTTGCCATTAGAAGGTGGATCAATGGGGCCAACAAAATCTTATCCCCACTTGTCAAATGGTGTAACAGATATTTGAAGATATAGTGGCATCTCATCAGACTTTGTAGGTCTGCCCATTCGCTGACATCTGTCACATTTCCTTATGTACTGAGCTACATCTTTGTGTAATGTAGGCCAATAGTATCTGGTATTGAGTATTTTCAATGCTGTCCTTTTGGCAGCAAAATGACCTCCACATGACTCATCATGACATGCATGCAGGATGTCATATGTTTCATCTTCTTTGACACATCTTCACATGACTTAGTCAGGTCTAGTATAAAATAGACAATTAGCAATCCATGAAAAGTTAAAAAAAAATTCAACTAGCAACCTTCTTTCCTTAGGAGAAAAAGAAATTGGCATCTTAGCTGCAGCTAAATAGTTGGCAATATCAGCACACCATGGAGTATGAACCTGTATGAGAAACAAATGCTCATCTGGAAAATTGTCATCTATCATTGTAGAATCTTCCTGCAATTGAAGATGTGAAAGATAATCTGCAACAACATTAGACTTCCCTGGCTTATCAACAACTATGATATCAAATTCCTGCATCAACAATAACCAGCGAGCCAGTGTACCGGTGATTGATGGCTTATTCATGAGATATCTAATTGCAGTATGATCTGTATACACAAATATGAGATACCCTGTAATATAGTGTCTAAAATTGTTAAGGGCATATATGACAGCTAGCATTTCCTTTTCAGTAACTGTATGATTCAATTCAGGTCCCTGCAAATTCTTGCTGATATAATATATTGCATTTTCCAACTTGTCAACTTTTTGTCCCAACACTGCTCCTACAACATAATTAGATGCATCAGTATGGATTTGGAATGGTAGAGACCAATTAGGTCCTTTTAGAACTGGTGCTTGAGTCAAAGCATGCTTAAGCTTTAAAAAAGCTTCATTGCATGCTGAGGTCCATTTAAATTCTGCATCTTTAGTAAGCAGTGAATATAAGGGACTTGCAATTTTGCTGAAATCTTTGATAAACCTTCTGTAGTATCTAGCATGGCCGAGAAAAATTCTCACATCTTTTTGCTTCATAGGGTCATTAATATGCTGAATAACCTAATCTTTGTTGGATCCACTTGTATGCCTTGTACAGATATATGATGACCAAGGACTATTCCTTCTTCTGTCATAATGAAACACTTCTCACTGTTTAGAGACAAGTTGCAGTCTTCACACCTCTGCAAAACTTTCTTTAAATTACCTAATGCTTGATCAAATTTAGACCCATAAGTTGTAAAGTCATCCATGTAAATTTCCATAATATCTTGAGAAATATCAGAAAAAATACTGATCACTGCCCTTTGAAAAGTGGCTGGAGCATTACACAACCTAAAAGGAAGAACAAAATATGCATAAGTGCCCCATGGACAAGTAAATGTTGTTTTCTTCTGATCCTCAGGAGCTATTTGTATCTAATTATAGCCACTAAATCCATCCAGGAATGTAAAATATCTCTTACCAGCAAGAGAATCTAATACCTGATCCACAAATGGCAGTGGAAAATGATCCTTCCTTGTGGCTAAGTTCAAGGCCCTATAATCAACACATACTCTCCATTTGCCTCCCTTTTTAGGAACTATCACCAAAGGTGATACCCATTGACTATCAGAGATAGGATAGATAAACCCAGCTTTCAACAATTTCTGCAATTCTTCTTTAACTATCTCCTTCAAGGTAGGGTTGAATATTCTTTGAGGTTGTCTGAGGGGGAAACACTCATCCTTTATGTAAATGTGATGAGTACAAACTGCTGGATCTATTCCATTCATATCCTTGTAATCCCATGCAAAAGCATTTCTATGGAGTTTCAGCAAGTCTACTAGGCTATCCTTTTGAGTTTTTGCTATATTCTTATTGATGTTCAAATATTTATTCAATTCCACCTCTATCTCGATAGTAAGATCAATCTTATTTATATCAGAAAAATGAGAATAAGACAATTCCTGCGGCAACAAGGTATGCAAGATATCAGTGGCTGCAAGAAAGTCCAAACCTGCAATATTTGAAACCAATTCCTACAATTTTTGGTCTTCTATTAACTCATTTATTAGAACCTTATAAAGAATTTATTCTTCATCATATAACTTCATGAGTGGCATTCGATTAATCATCATAAGGTGATTAATAGAGCCAATTTCTTCAGATTCCTCTCCCAAAATAGGCCAAACAGTCTGCTGCTGCTCAAGCTGAGGTTGTGCTGGGGAATACAAGGCTAATGTTTTTGTGGAACTACCATCTGAAATAGTCATGTATCCTGATCTACGCCCAATATATGCATCAGCTGTGGCAAGCCATGGTCTTCCCAAAATGACTGGATATCCCCCCAATGTTGCTTTTGGAGATAAAATCATAAATTTTGCAGGATATTCCCAAGAATCTAGAATAACTTCTATATCTTCTATGATACCATCAAGTCTTATTGCAGAGCCATCAGCAAGTTGGAGAACTATGGGTGTAGCCCTTAAACTATCTATCTCTAGATGTTTCATTACTTTCATTGTCATTACATTAATGGCTACCCCTAGATCCACTAAAACATTTTTTATTTGACTGCCATTAATGCCTATACTCACAATAGGACTACCTGGATCAGAATACTTTGGAATAACAATTTTTCCTAACATAATATCAGCCAATTGACCCATAACATGGACTGTTTGTGGATCTTTTTCTTTCTGCCAAGTTTCTTTAGGCATGCTTCTCTCAATGCCTTACCATATATTGGGACATCCTTTATTGCTTGCAACAATGGAATTTTAACACAAATGTGCTTCAGTTGATCAAGAATATCAAAGCTTTGCTGTTGTTCAGTGGAAACTTCTTTGTCTTTCAATCTATGGGGAAATGGTGGTAATATTTGATTCCAAGGTATTACATCTTTAGGATCAGAGATCAACTGTTCTTCTTGTACTTCATTAATAACCGGATGAGAGGGATTAGGTAGAGTAGTCCCAGATCGAAGGTGAATATCATCTAGTGATAAAGAATAGGCTGGGTATTGATTAACATCAGTTGAATAAGCTTGTTGTAGTTGCTGAGATTTGATATTTAGATTAGGCAACGATTGAGTAGGCAGCTACGTTGGATTAGGAGGTATAGCTGTAGCTGTAGGAGGAGGCATTAAAGTAGGAGGTTGTGGCTGCTAAGCAAGGGGCTGATATCCAGAAGATTGGGATGACCATGATGGGTTTCCCCTCCATTGAGAGGTAGGTTGCCAATTCCCTTGAAACTCGTTCCCTGAACCCTAAGGGGGATACCAGTTTCCCTGTGGCTGCTGCCATTGGGGGATTTGATTAGCAAATTGTTGTCCTTGGCCTTGTGATCCATACCAATGTGGATAGTTACCAAAATTTTGAGAATACTGTGGTTGCCATTGGTTATTTGGTGCATAAGAATTACCACTATAACAAGAAAAGGAAAGTGGATCAGGTGGCATACCTTGTCTTTGAAAATTTGGTCTTCTTTGAGCAACATAGAAGACGTGTTCATCCTCACCTTGAATTGGTTTGAAATCAGGTACTTCAACATTTTCTACCATCTTACATCTGCAATCTTTCTTCCACTGCTTACGATGAGGACATAATTTTGCAAGAAATGCATCAACTTCCTCATGCTTCTTCTTAGCTGCTAATGTATCCAATTGAGTAGCCATATTGTTTATAATGTCCTCCTTGAAATCTTTTAATAGATGGCTAAGTTCTAATCTAGAAACTCCAGTTCCAGATGCTGATGATGGTGCCCTTGGCTTAAATATCCTATTCTTCTTATGTCACCTCCTCCCATGAGATCTAAGGAATCAGTGCATTCATCACTAATACCCCTCAAGAATATCAATTTGAGGGAATCTTCATTCAAAGTACCATGCTTGGATTTCTTGACACTAAACAAAAACCTTTCCAGATAATCCTCAAGGCTCTCATCTTCAGTTTGTGTCATTCTAAAGATATCATCCCCATGGCGATCAGTGCCTGTACAATAATCTTTGTATTTTGCAAGAAACAACTATTTCATCTCATCCCATGTGTTGATTGTGCTACTACCCAAGCTCATAAACCATCTCAAGGATGACTCCTTCAAAATGGCTGGAAATATTTTTAGTCTATGGGCATCTGTAGTATAGTCAAAACTCCTACAGAGAACATCAAACTCAAACAGAAATGTATTTGGATCCTCTGTCACCAACCCATAGAATTTAGGAAGTGAAGATGCTGGAATGTTCTTGAGGTTAGCATTATCATGCTGGTCAGAGATGGGAAACTCAAATGTTGGACCAGGTGGTGGTGGTGGATTATTCCCCATAGAAGGTGGGTTCCCTTGCATTGGACTTGTGGGGGTTGTTATTATAGGAAATTCTTCTTCTTGTGGACCAAAAAGGAACTGAAGACTACCTTCTGGAAATTTAGACTCAGGGTGATTCAAATTCTGTGGGACTTGATACAGTTCAGCAAAAGGATTTATATCTAGGAAATTATCTTCTGCATGAGTAGTATGAGTGGGCAGAAATCTACCTCTGGCATCTCTTCTTCTATTATGCATGTAGATTCATGAAATTTCAAACAATTAAATAGAAACTAAAATAATCATAAAAGGTTCTTAGCTTGACACCATCCTCAGTAGTGGCGCCAAAAATGTCTACCCCAACTATAATGATAATAATAATACCTCTAATTGAAATCTCAATCCAAAGTTTGGAGATTCATATGGTAGAGTTTACTATTTTCATGGCTGGTGTTCATTTAGTTATCAATCCAGGAACGTAAAATTTGAAATGGGTCTGCAATATATATGCACTAACCTTCTTAAATGATTATTTTGCATTACTGCAATAACTAACATTATGCAAGAAGGAAAGGTAGGAATTGAAATAATAAAAGGCTACTTGAAAGCTTCACAAAACACTACTGAAATGATCTAATGAAAATAACAGAAATCACACCATTCTGTCTTGGTTGTAGGAACAGTCAATGGATCTATTTCCAGTGGCTGTAGGAACAATCCAGTTATGAACTTCTACTACAACTAAGTAAAAACTAACTTCAATGATCATAAACATAGGATCACTCACCAAGTGGGCCTCCTTGGATGAGTGATATCAAACTCCTAGCAAAGTACTATTAACAGATCAGAACAACATATTCTTATTCATTTCTTCCTGAAAATGATTACATATTCTAAAAGAGAAAACTCAGAATGCTTGACAAAACTCTGCTTAATTCCTTTTCATCTTGTCTAACTCTAAGAAAGAAGGAAGAGCTTATTATAAAGAAAAGATCAACTACAATGGACAACTCAAGTTATGCCCAGAAGAAGAGGCAGATAATTGTCAGATGAAGGAGATAACTAAGAGCTTGGCTGCAGGAACCATGGATCTGAAACTGAACCACAGTCCTTGCACGCTAAAGTGATATTTTGCAAATTCAATATGCATTAGAGTTAAAACTCCCATGGTGAAGTATAACTTCTCCGATTATGCCATACATTGCGCTTGCTCGAATCCCCTTCAGTTTGACCTCCAGTTATCTGAACGTGATTCTCCAATCCTTAGGCGCGAAAGAAAATCATCCACCATAGCATCAATTATTATCTGCACTAAAATAAAAAAACATACAAGGACATGCATATGTATCTTACTCAATTAATACAATCATTAACTCACATATGACATTATCCTAAATAATCCGTATATCACAGGGACAAATCATTTGGCTGCAGGAATAAATTTACATGGCTACAGGAATTTACAGACAAAGTTCAAACATGATTTCTTAAGTTCAGTTTTAAAACATGGATTACATATAGTCAATTCACAATACTTTACTTATCACAATGCAACCCAAAAGATACCAAAAAAAACCCTAAGAGTCATGATAAAAACATGTCAAAGCATCGACTTATCACTGCCATTGACTGGTTTTCAACAATAGATCCATTTTTTTATTTATTTTTGCGACTGAGAGACTTGGCACTCCCTGGGGTGTAGATGTCGTTATTCTATTCACTGGTAGAGTCTGTTTTTGGGTTAACGGTACACAAGTAATGGATAATGGATTTGTCATTTGGGAAAATTGGTATATCACATATTTCAGGCTCATCTCAATCTATAAGGTTAGTAAAGACAAGTGGTAAGGAATCATCCGGTGGATCAAGTTCTGCTGCTGTAAGTGTTAGGATGGAGGTTTCATCGTGATTGGCCTGGGTTTTAAAGAGTTCAAGAATTTCATTGAGGTCTTTGATGGTATCATCTTTCGTATAGATTTGTTCATAATGACACTGCTCGTTTTCCCTAGCGTCATAGATATTTTTTGGACCAAATTCAAGCGGTCTGTACTCTGTGCTGCGTGCTTCTTGAGACATGGGTGTATGATTGCCTTTTGCACAAATATCCTCAGTAGCATTAGAACAACTGCCCCATTCATATTCATTGGATTTAGTTTCAGATGTAGCATCCCAAATTCTATCAGAGCTATAAACTGGTATGTTGTAGGGTGAGAACAGGTCTTTAATGATCGATACCAGTTTTATAGTTTTCTTGGATTCTATGTCGGATCCTGCTTCTACCTTTTGTATTTGTTCATATATTGTCCCTCCTTAGGAAGGAATGATGTTATCAGGAGATGATTCTACCTTGTTGGATATTGGTTCTTGAATATGATCTACTTCTGTAGATGTTGGCTTCTTGTGAATGATGGGTTTCCCTTGATGTTGCTTTCTTTCTTGATGCTCACGTTCTTTAACGATTGTCTCTACTGACTCAAATAGTGCTTCCTACTAGGAATCTTCTTTGTACTTCTGCTTTGCTTTCCACTGAGGTTTTTGATATTTACGTGGTGCCTTCTTTGGTAGGAGAGTGAGTTCAAAGCCCAATCCCTTTTTGTCTTTACTGAACTGTGAAGGAAGATCTAACAGTTTCGTGACGCCTTCTTGACGCTTGCCAATAGGTCCTTTGCTATCATGTCCCATTTGTTGCATGATTAAGTAGCCCTTTCCATACATGTGTGTTGGTATGACCACTTCCATAGCGGCTGCCCTGTTATTTTCTACTTCATCCTTGTATAACCAACTAAGGATGTCATTTTCCTCTGATTCATTTTCTAAAGTGCCAGCTGGATGAATGTGCCATCAAACTTGGTGATGGGCTGAATTGCCTGATGTGTTGATGTTGTAGGTAATCCATGAGATTTAGGTGATGTTGGTAAGTTAGCCAAACAAATTGGTTCCAAGGAATATTCCCCCATGCCTTGCTCTTTGATTGTCAGTTTTTGCGTGAAATCTCTAGACTGTTCCTATTGAAGATCTGATGCTAAGGAATTCTATTTCTCTCGATTATGTGGAACCAAACTGTCTTGGGCTGCCCCCATTGCATTACAATGTTGAAATGGATTGTGATCAACAGATATAGAAACCTCTTGGCCATTATAGGGAAATTTAACACATTGGTGATACATAGAAGACACTGTTTGCATTTCATGTATCCAGGGTCAACCTAATAATATGTTGTATGTGAGGTCTATGTCTAAGATTTGACACATAGTATCTTTCTGTATCGGGCCTACCTGAATAGGAAACATCATGGTTCCTTTAGATGATCTTTCTTCATCATCATATGCCTTTATGGTGATCTTCTTGCGTGGATCAATAGAATCTTCAGAAAAGCCTAATGCATGAATAAGTTTTAAGGTACAAATATTAAGTCCAACTCCTCCATCTATTAATACTCTTTTTACTCAGTGTTTATGGACTATGACTTCAATATGGAGATGAATATTATGTGGATGGCTCAATGAGATATTATCATACTCAGAAAAAGTGAGGTTATGAGGTCCTGTCATATGAGCGACCATGGATTAGAATTTGTCAGCATCCAGATCTTGAGGTACATTGGTTTCCAATAGCGCTTGTTCCAATATGTCTTTGTGTTTTGGTGAAAGTTTCAGCAACTCTAGAATAGATATTTGAGCGGGATTTTTGCGCAGTTGGTTGACAAGATTGTATTGAACTTTGGGTATGGTGTTTGTTATTGATGTATGTCCCTTCAAGACATATTTCTGAGCTCTAGTTGCTACATTGACAGATTCATGATTAAGCTTATCGTGGATTGTGATGATGTTTACTTGATTGTCGATAGCTGATATATCATTGATGGTGTTATTGTAGACATGGTTGATATGAGCTCCACGTGTATCATTTGGGGTTGAAGCTCCATCCTTGTTCTAGTTTGGCAGAGGATTTTTAAAGGCTCCGTGGTCACCATTTGTCTTGAGACCATCCACTGTTAAATCACCTCTATCAATCATGTCCTGAACAATGTTTTTCAGTCTCATGCAATCATTTGTTTGATGACCTTTGTTGTGATGAAAATCACAAAAGTGCAAGTCATTCCACCAAGGTGGTTTGATTTGTGTCTCATAGTTGCTGATTGTTGGTAAAGAGATAATTTTGTTTGCTAGGAGTTCTCTGAATGCTAACTCCAATGATTGTCCCAATGGTGTGTAGATGCATTTTTGAAAATTATTAGTGTTACCTCGTGAATTGTTATTAGGCCCTCGATTTGTGTTATTGTTTTGAGCATTGTTGGTGTTATTGGTGTTGGGTTGACTTTGATTGGTATTTGGTGTGCAAGTGTTAGTATTTGGGTTAGCACCTTTGGGCTTTTTTGTAGCTTGAGGATTTCCTGATAATGCAAGCATGGGTTGCTTGGATTTTGGATCATGTGATTCATTGACTCCTTCGTTTCCATTGTTTTTGTTTTTGGTCTAGAATCTAGATTTGTCCAAGTTGTTGTTTTGGTTGCTGTAATTTGATGAACTTGTTCCTTCTTTGAAGAATTTTATTGTTCCTTTCTTGACACATGCTTCTTCTACTTGAATGCCATTTTCAATCAATTTAGAAAAAGATGGTACACATTGGAGTTTGAGCCTGTAACTCATCTCACCATTCAAGTTGTCAATGAAAATTTCTATTTTCTCCTTTTTAGGAATATCACGGGGATATCTTGAAACCATACGCCACCAACGTTGAAGGAATACCATGAATGTTTCATTGTTTTTCTGTTTGGTGTTACAAATGTCTAGCATGGTGATACCATGTTGAATGTTATAGGAATATTGAGTTATGAATTTGTTGACGAGTTCATCAAATGATCTGACAGGAGGTGTGATTTTGGATAACCATTCCATTGTTTTTCCTCCCAAGCTTCTTGGGAATAACCTCATTAAATAGGTGTCATCATGAGCAAATTCTAGACTCATGGTGCAGAATTCTCAAACATGATCATGGGGATCACTTTTCCCATCATACTTATCAAATTTGGGACGTCTGAGTTCGGAGGAAAAGGGACCATGTTCAATCGTCTGTTAAATGGATAAAGACAAATTTCATTTAACGAATACAATACTATTGTCCCTTGTTGTATGTCTTGCATTTGTCTTTGTAACATTTGCATTTGTTGAGTAAGGGCAATCAAAGGTGCATTATTTTGTCAAGGAAAGAGTTCTTCCCTTGCATTGGTTCTTAGTTGAAAAGGTGTGTTGAATGGTACGTTTTGCTCTGGGATGTTTTGCTCTGGGATATTTAGTTCTGGGATATTTTGTTCAGGTAGTTTTTGTTCAGGGTCGTGAGCTTCTTCCTCTCTTTGTCGTTCTTGATATTCATTCTGTCGAGAGTCAGTTCTAAAAATATTTGTATCTAAGTCCTCCGAAAGTTTAACTCCTTTACTTGTTAGCATGAACAAACATTTTTCTTTGTCATTTTCCATGAGTCTTTCCACAAGTTTTTGAAATGAAGCGCTTTCTTGACATTCTTGAAGAAGTTCATCAGAAATTTCAGTGTGCTCTAGATGCAGACCTTCAAAGGGATTAGATAACCTTCGATTCATTCTTGATTCTGGTGGTGCTTCGCTTTGTTTGTTTTGTTGAGAGCGAGTAACAGTAGGCATCTAGTAGAAACTTTCTGTGACAAAGGGGATAAAATCCTCTTCGATACGTTGTTCAGGGGTTGGTGGTTCAAATCGGGGTATGTTGTAAGTGATGCACTCATTAGGAAAGAATGTTGGATTGATCTTTCCTCCACGATTGATTTTTTGATTGAACGCAGATTTTTGATAGAATGCTCTACTTTTCAAAGGTTCCCTATCAAATTCTTTTGATTTGTTCTGAATGTAGAGTCGTACGTGACGAAGAAATATTCGATGAGATTTGAAGAGTTGACGCTTGATGTATAAAAATTTATTCCTTTTGGCCAATTTCGAAGAACTTTGTTGTTGTTTCTTCAACTTAGTGCTACGATAAATATTCTTTCTTCTCAAAATATGAGGATTAGTCATGCACAAGAGATCAATGGTTTCCTTTTGATTTGTTTTGGATTCAGTTTATCTTGTTTTGGAAACTTAAGTTTTACTTTATCAAAGTGAAGGTTTAGATGCCCCCTCATGACAAAGTGTGTCAAATGATATGAAATGGAGCTTTCCTGATATGGAAACTCGATTTGACAACTTGAAGTTTTAAAGCAAGTGTGTTTTTGGGATACAATCCATGAGGTAAGAAGGGCCTATTTGTCACTTATGATGATGTTTCCTGATTTTGATAGGATAGATATGTTTATCATGTGACTAGTTTTTAGATGTTTGATAACTTTTGTTTGATAAGAAATTTGCTTTAGAAATAGTATTTTGATACTCTGTTTTTGGGTATTCTATTTTGACGAAGTTCAAGCTGATGAAATGAGGTTGCCAAAAATGTTTTCAAAATTTTCTAATTTTACCTCTGGTTTTGACCACGCGCTAAAGCAGAGACCCTATGCGCTACAAAAGTTTCTCAAAGTGCTAAGGGAAAGACCCCATGCACTACACTGCCCTGGTATACGCACTAACTATTTCTGATAGTAAATTTTGTTTCAGAGTTGGTTTCAAAATATCACGTGCTAATATGAGCCACTTATGTGCTAGGAGTTGATTTCCATGCACTAGGCTGATGCTTCCACGTGCTACACAGTTTTCAGAATGCGCTAACTACAATTGTTTGCTTTCAAATTTCAGTGAAGCGCTACTGTGAATACTCTACGCGCTAAGGATAAGATTTGATGTGCTAAGTTATGGTTGATACGTGCTAAGATGTTGTTCTTACACACTAAACTGCCCTAGCTTGATTGTTTTCTGCGATTTTGGTGTTTTGCCTTAAGCTTTTAATGTTGATGGATGATTTTCTGAAGTAATAAATGAAGACACAACACCAAATATATAGCCATTTTTGCCTAATCTAAAAAATAAGTGTATATTGTGCAAGGATGTGTTCAAATCCCCAATGTTTCAACAGGTTTGGTTACAATGAATACACTTCAAAAAGAATCTTTATTCAAGGGTCATAAGTAATACCATAGCCCACTAGTCTCGATACTCCATCAGTTCAAACAGTCGTGTCACCCCCTAGAGGGCGCCTGTTTTTTTGCCTTTTGCCAAAAATTAACTCAAAGTGAATTGCTTCACAATTGAGTAGTTATCTTGGGAGATATATGGTGAGCAATCTTGGGGGTGGATTCTTCCCCACTCTTGCACTATGATATTACAAATGTCTGGTTACTGATTCGGCTCAAGGCTTCTATTTCTAAGGTTTGTAATCAAGCTTCTTGTTCGACCGTCAGTGATAAAATCCCTCAAGAGGCTTCCCAAACTTTAGAACAAAGGTTTTACATATCTCAAGGATATTGGGGGAAGGCTAATCGCTGCGCGCAACTATGGAAAAGGACTTTCATCACTTTCCACTTTTGATTATAGTGGGTTGGAATACTTGGCATCAAAGTCATTTCCCACTTAGGTCATTCCCTTCACACCGGCCAAAGAATGACTTTAAGAGTTTTTCAACCCCTTGGGAAGGCAAGCCTGCTAAAGGATGTAAATGCTTAAATGACTGAAAGTGTAAGAGTAGTCTGGCTTTTTGATCACCTAGTTAAGGGGAGAGTAGATACCTTCTACTTTCGAGACAAGGCAAACAAGATTCTTTTTATCCTTCAAGTCAATGATTTTCTAAGATCTATATGGAGATCTTACTCCATGAAAACATGGTGTTCCTTTTAACTTTTTAACGCAATGGTTTTCTGATCTATTGGAAAGAAATGGTCAACAAAGCAAAATTTTGATCTGGTGGTCAACAGAAGAAATCGATAAAGGGGAAAAACTTCCCTCTTTGATTGTAAATGACCTCTGAACTTGTGTGATTCTTTACTTTGCACAAATTAAAATGAATCCTTTTATACACCAAAGGATGGTAAAGTTCTTTTTAACCCTTTTGATTATAAAACTTTAAAAATTTGACTTGTTTTTTTAGAGCATTGAGAATTTTTCTCCTAAAAAAGAAAGAAAATATTGATTTTGTGGTTTGTTTTACAGCCCAAAGTAAGGTGGGTTCAATTTTCTTAACAAAATTAAAAATGACTCTAAATTTCAACTAACTTAACTAAGTTAGTAAAATTTAAAACTATTTTAATTTTACCAATAACATCCAGCTCTACTTGCAAGAAATTGTCAGAGTCTTGCAAAAGTTCCAATCAAACAGTTAGAAAAATCCGGGTTTTGGTGGACTTCTACAAGTCTAAATTTAAGTTCGGTTACAATTTGATTTTTTTTTTTGACTGTTATGGGCTACAGAATGAACTATATGCGCTACAAGATGCCTCTGATGTGCTATTGGACAGACCTGATGCATGACTCTGATTCCCAGATGCGCTGCTTTATTTTCTGGATGTGCTGCTCTATGTTTCGTCCGCGCCGTGACCCACAGGAAAAAGTTAGTAAACATGATGCGCTAAGATGAGGACTTCATGCGCTAGAGTATAAGCCCCACACGCTAAACAATGTACAAGATGTGCTATAATGTTAGCGAGATGTGCTATAATGTTAGCGAGATGCGCTAAGGGATGTTCCCCACGTGCTAATTCTTGTTTCCCGCGTACCTACAAAAGTGGTTATTTTTGAAAATCGATTTGATTTATGGGGTTTGGCCCCACGGTGAGCACCAAAAATGTATGCGGGAAAAGCGGGTCAATGAAACTTAAAATGTGAAAAATGAAGCTCAAAGGGAATTATCCACACACCCACAAGACTTCTTCGTGTAAGCTATGGAGTCATGAAGGATGACTCATCTTCCCAAGGTTGGTTCCATGGTTCTCTATCTCACAAGGTCCCTTAAACCAATTTCTCTACTCTCAGATCACTGAGTAAAGTGGTTTAGGGATGACAAATGCAAGAACGAGGGATGCTTTGATTTATTTTAACATGAGAATGCAACCTATCTATGCATGATCCTACAAATGAAATGAACTAGATTATAAGATGACATGATTAGTAGTAATACTATCCTAACATGATATACTAGTTATATGATTAAGCTATTGATGAAAGAAACAATCTAAAATGGCTATTAGATTAATTCTTATTTGCAAAGAGAGACTAATTGTGCTAAAAATTGAGCATAAGTATGATATTTAAGAGCTTGCATTTATCAAAATGGAGGAATGAGAGCTCTATTTATAGCAAAAATAGGGCAATGGATGGCTAGGATTGAAAGAGTTAATCAAGGGTTGATTTTGAAAGTTGCTCAATCCATGTTCACAATTTTCACCAATGAAATGGTGACAATTGGCAACATAAGGTTGGTTGAGAGGAGATGTAAGAAGCATTAAATGCTTGAGAAGACCTCATGGTTACCTTAGGGGGTAAGGGTTAAGGTTAAGTTAGGGTTATCCATTGGATAAAGCTTTTACCCAAAGGATAAACTCTTGTGCAAAGGTTAAAGGGATAACCATGGTCAAAGCAATAAACTCTTGATGAGACCCTTGGGTTAGATGGAGGTTAAGTTAGGCAAAAAGTCTCTAATCATGCCACTAAGGATTAGTTAACCATTAATGGTTTGAAGACTTTGGGGACAAATTTGTAAGAGTCCTTCCAAATTTGGGGGCATTCAACAAGTTATCTTGTTGAATGGATAAAGGCTTTAATGTATTTGGAAGACTTTCCTCCAAATTTGAGAAGTGACCTCCTCAAATTTAGGGAAAATGGATAATGGATGGGTTTAGGTTAAATGATTAGGTTAAGAAGAATCTAGAAGAATTTAGGAAGGGGATTAGGATGCAAGTGGGAGATGTAGGAAAATGCAAGTGGGTGAGGAATAATAGGATTTAATTAAAATAAAGTTAATTTATTTTAATTGGTTGCAACTTGTATTTGAATAAATTAGATTTATTCAATTTGGGGGGAAACTATTTAATTAAATGTAAATTTAATTAAATGAGCTAGAATGGGGATTTTAATTAAATGTAAATTTAATTAAATGGCTTAGATAGAAGAAGGGTATATTAATCAAATCTTAATTTAATTAATTAGAAGAATTTAAGAGTAATTAAGTGAATAAAATTCACTTAATCGATTATGCAACTTTTAGGTGTCTACAACAAGTAATAATACTTATGATGAAGTGAGGATGTCGATGAAATGTTTAGTCAAGCTAGATAGGTTAAATGAACCCTTCTCTTAAATGAAATGATATAATCAATCTTTTTCAAGTCACTCTTTTCCTTTACCTTGTTAAGAGTTCTAAAGTGACAACTTGTACAAAAATCAAGATAGATATTATGTTGTTGTTTTCGATAGATACAAATTACCACTTAGAGATAGAGGATTATATGAACAAGACTACTCTCATATGTCTTATATTATATCAATATTTTATTTAGAAAACAAAAATCTCATACACAAAGATATATATCTCCTCAAAGTCAACCATTCAAGATGGGGGTGGGAGGGGGGATTTGTGCAATTTCAATTCAATTCTAGATTTAAGTAAGCATCATGAGAATTATATGGTTTGATACTAACTCAATGTGTTTATAAGGATTCTATTAATTATCAAATACTATCAAAATGTAGCAATGATTATAAACTAACTT